>NC_081412.1:136454330-136576830 GCF_030272615.1 Cryptomeria japonica
ACCCTGCTGTCCCGGGAGGTGGGACCAGAGCGCCCAGCGCCCTGGTCCTTCAGGACCATGGTGCCCAGTGCCCTGGTCCCTGGCCCTATTTTGGGCCCGGTCTCCTATGGGACTTCGGGCCTTTTTGTTTGCAATTTGGAAAATAACATTTCCTGGTCGGCCTAAGGTCGGGAAAATCAGTCTTTTTACCCTAATTGGCAAGTATATAAACTACTTTTCCTCTCTCATTTTGAGGAGGAGGGAAAAGGTTGGAAACGATATTCAAGCATTCAAGCATTCCTTCAAGCAATTGATCATTCTAAGTCTCCATTCAAGGCTAGGTGTTGCATTCAAGACAAGGATTCAACCATTGAAGAGGAGATCACATACTACAACATACAACATACAACAAACAACAACATCTATACCTTCACATATAAGGATACAAACATCCTTACAACAAGGTACTAGTACTTGTTTTACATTACAGTCATTTACATTTACAGCATTTCTCATTTCTTGGTTAATTCCAAAACTGGGGTTTGACCTAAGGGCAAACCCCTAATCCCTAACCCCCCAATCGTCTTCGCTTTTCTATGTGTATGTAGCTGAAATTGAAGATCTGGAATCCTTGTGCAGAGATGAACAGATCCCCCTTCGTTTCGCGGATTTTTCGGAGGACCGTGTGCACGCCGGGCGCCATCGTCCCGTCAACTTTCACTCAAATTTCCAGGACAGCGCCGTCTCGACATTTTACTGCTAATTCCAGGTCCGCAGCTTCATATCATATTCCTATCTCTATTTATAAGCGAATATTTCCTACTTTACATGCATTCCTAGTTCAATCTTTCTATTTACATTTCTTTACAAAAGGGGGTATCCTTGCTATCACAATCCTTGAAACTCATATAGAATCCAATCTTGCATTGCGTGGGATTGGATCTTGTGGGTTTCAACCCCTCTTTTGAATGTAAAGTCCCTCCTAAGTGAAAACCATCAACCCTAGTGACTCTCCCTTCTCTCTCCTCGGAGTTGGGGAGGGGAGAACGACTAGGGTTCGATTTTTCCGCTTTACATTTTGGTGAACTCGACGTGAACATCCTTTCTGATTATTCATAGTTAGATCTGAAAATTGGATTCCTTGATTACATTTCCATGTTTGATCTTTTGCAAAATTTTAGAGGTTAATTGCATAAAAACCCTAAATTTTCTTTTTAAGTAATTAAACTTGTGAAATGTTTAATTGTTAATGCTTGTTTCAGATCTGCCCTTCTATTACAAATTATCAATTCATATTTGTGCGTTAATTTTGAAAATTAAGTGGTTAAGTGTCAAAACCCTAATTTTTGAAACCCTCTTGATTCAACCTTTGTCCGACAATTTCACTGATCAAAACATCTCCAAATCAGCTGTAACTTTGGATTCCGCAATAAAATCACAATATCTTTCATCCCTGAAAATTTGGAAAAAAGTTGCGAGGACCGTGTGCACCCCCAGCGCCATCATCCCCGACATTTTTTCCGAAATTTCGGGAGCTAGATCTTACTGTATTTTTCTGCTAAAATCCAGAATTTTGGCTGATTTTATCAATTTTAACACCTTCAAAATTATAGTCAAAGTTGGTCTAGTGATTGCTTGGATTGAGGCTTCTAATCATTCAAAAATTGTTGAAATTGAAATTTGTGTCAAAATTGTGTTTCTTACAGTCCTAAATCTGAAAAGTGTGTTATCATTCATTCGAAATTTCAGTGATTTATTCAAATTTTTGCAATTTGTGACTTTTGAAATTAAGTGCTTAATTACAACAACTTTGATTTCCGCTTTCAAAATTGAATTTTGCGTGGAATTGAGTCAACTTTCAAATTTCAAAACTTGCATTGCTTTTGGTATTCCCTCTAAAATCATAAAATTCAAAATTTTAGTTTCCCTCTCTTTTTCAAAATTCAAATTTTGCATTTTTCGACAATCTTGGTAGGGTTCAATTTTGAGATTGCAACTTTAATTTGGCCTATCTACAGATCGTAAAATCACTCAATTTTTTCAGGTTAGCTGTAAAATCATCATAACTTTCATCCCTGCAAATTTCGAAAAAAGTTGCGAGGACCGTGTGCACCCCAAGCGCCACGGTCCCGGACATTTTTTCTGAAATTTCGGGAGATTGTCCTGATTGTATTTAACAGCTTAAATCTAGAAGATTGGCTGGTTTTACTGAAATTTTCTACCTCTAAAATTCAAAATCTTCTCTCTTTCTTTAGTGCATGAGTTTTACAACAATAAGCCCTACTTACACTATTCCCGTTAGATGAAGCCTTAGAATTAAGTCTTTCCAAGGTGTAATTACCGAGGAGATGGAACCTAATTTGAATGGCCTTTTTAACGAGGACATGGGTAATTCCTCTAATCCTCTTAATGATGAAGAAGCTCTCCATGAGGTTTCTGTAGAACAACTTTCAAAATTGGATAACCAATTTGATGATTTTTGACAATGGATGTCTCAAGAATACCCTGATAGTCAAGCTCTTCCTTTAATTGAGGGTCTAAAATGTATGCTTCAAAGTGATAAGAATGGAATTGATATTTTGCGTGGTATTGTACACATTGTGGATTCAAATGTGATGCCTATGAAAAGTTGTGCCGAAACCTTAGGTTATACACAACCTCCTACTCAAGACAATCATTCTATTCCTTTGACGACTCCTATTGCTAGTATACCTACTTTTACATCAAACATAATGACTACTTCAATACAAGACATTCCTCCTATGATCACTAATCATGGGGGCAATCCTTCTTCTTCAATCAACCCTCTTCCTTCATTCAATCCAACTTCTTCATTCATTCCTTCAGTGAGTGTTCCTCTTATATCTCCACAAATGAACATGATGCAAGGGGGCAATTCATTTAACCATTCCATTCCTCCTTGTAGTGTTCCTCCTATCCAATCATCTCCTATGACTAACTATCATAGTGTCCCACCACCTTACTCTCTACCTTCTTTCAATAACATAACACCTCCATCACAATCTAACACGTCTAATATGAACTCGTCGACTGAAGTGACCATTAACAATCTTGCACAAACTGTCTCTTCTTTACAGCAACAAATTGCCTCTATGAATCAATCTAAGTTTAGTGTGCCCACATTTGATGTTGCGAGTCCACTTTCTTTTGACATTGTTCGAGCTATTCCCCCTAAACATGTTGAAATTCCGCATTTGGAGCTTTATAATGGTAAGGGTGATCCTCTAACACATGTTAAGACCTTTCAAACAATATGTACTGATTTTGCTTATGACCAAAGGTTGCTTGCAAAACTGTTTACTAGAACATTAAGAGACAAAGCCCTACAATGGTATTGCTCGTTGCCTTCCTATTCTATTACTTCTTTCGAACAACTTGCAAATGCTTTCATTCAACAATTTCAAAACAATATAAGTCCTAAAGTTACTTTGATTGATTTAATGCATTGTAAACAAGGTGTTAAAGAAAAAGTGACTAATTTCATTGGTAGATATAAGCATTTGTATGCTCAAATTTCCTTTCCAGTGCCTGACAATGATATTCAAAGAATCTTTATTTCTAATTTACAAAAAGACATTAGAGAAAAACTCCTGTTTTCTGAGTTTACTTCTTTCCAACAGTTGTGCGCAACTCTTCACAATTATCAACTGACTGTGAGTCAAATGGAACAATCACATCCTATGGCTCCGAGTGATAAGGGTGATAGTAGTCAACAACCATTTGGGAAGTTTAAACCGAACAGAGAGTCCATTAAATTCAATGAACACATCATCAACAACAATGTGAATGCAGCATCAGGTGTGTCTCCTATTTCTAAGTTTTTCAAGAAAGAAAGAAAGTTTACTCCTTTGAATGAATCATTGCATAGTATTATGAATAAGTTATTGGAACAAAATGTGCTTACTCTTCCTCCTATAAGGCAAATTGATCCTACAAAGATTAATTCACCCTATTTTGATAACAAATCTTTTTGTCAATTTCATCGTCAACCTGGGCATGATACTGAAAAATGTTTTTCTTTAAAGGGTAAAATTCAAGATTTGATTAATAATAATACTATCTCTGTTTCTGGAGCGAATGATAAAGGCAATACATCTGTAGCTCCTCCTAACCAAAATCTTCATATTTTTACTGATCCATTGCCTTCTCATACCTCTAATGTGATTGATACTACTGATTCCTCTGTCTCACCTGATGATCTTGTGTCTATGACTCCGAATGTGATTAACTTTGTGGAGCAGCAGAAAATCCCTAAAGAACTTTCCATCACCTTTGATTCCAGTGAAACTATCAGGGCACCTGATGGTCCTTTATATATAGTTGCAAAAGTCAAAAATACACCTTGCCGTGGAGTGCTTATTGATCCTTCTTGCATGGTTAATGTCATTACTAAAGAATTTCTTTTTACTTTGCAATTGAATCAAGTGATCTATGACAAAACAGATGTGATTATGAAATTATTTGATGCATTTTCTTCTCCTGCAATTGGTTCTATTACATTACCTATTGAGGTCCGTAACAAATCCCTTGATGTGAACTTTGCTATTATTCCATCTTCCGAACAATTTCGTGTGAAGCTTGGCTATCCTTGGCTATCTTCCATGAAAGCTATTGCTTCTCCTATTCACAAGTGTTTGAAATTTCCCCATAATGGTGAAGTTGTTACTGTCAATCATAGTCTCTTTAAACCAGCTGAAAGAACTTCTAGTGTTCCTATTGATTATTTTTGGCCTAAACAATTCCAGTCTCTTCCTCCGCGAAGTGATCATCTTTTCAAATCTTATCAAAAGTGGAAAAAAGATATGATCCTGTCTCTAAGTGAACCTAGAACACCCAAACTTGACATTCCTATCATTCTTGAGAAGGAAGTTCTTCCTTTGAAAGATAAAACTAATGTCTTTCCTCAAGAAGATTCCCAACCCATTCCTATGGATGTGACTGTGCCTATATCTAATAAACTTCCTAAAAGTAGACCTATCCCTCCTCGTCATGATGGACTTGGTCTCCTTCCTAAACCAAATATTCCTCCCTTATATGGAGCAGTTCCTCCTCCTTCCTCTTATGGAGAGAAGAGACCTTCCTCTTCTCCTATTATTCAACCTAAGAGACCACAACCTAAACACCCAAGTGATAAGGATGAGAACATTCCTCCTCCTCAATCTTCTCAACTTCCTACTAAGACTAGACGAAATCGTTTTGCACGTGAACGCCGACGAAAGCGTCATCTTAGAGCTCAGGCAGCTGCTTCTCAAACTTTGCAATCCCCAAAAACACCTTCAACAAGCATTATTCCATTTTCTCCTCAGCCGACAATTGAGCCAAAATCTCCTAAACATGAGATGCATGATGGTCTTGATCCTGTGCGAGTTAAAGATCCTATTTTTGTAAATCTTGATGATGATATAGATGAAAATGTTATTCATGATGAAAATGTTACTTCTTTTCATTCTGATAGTGAATATGTTGATTTTAATAACCATCTATCTAACGAATTTTCTAAAGCACTTATCCTAGCTCCTAGACAAGAACAATGTGGCTTGGAACACGAACATAGCCCTTGTTTGGATCTCGTGATAGCTCCATCTGCTGTGTTGGATGTTCCTCCTCTAGCGTGTTCCCTACCTTCTCGAAATATTGATCAGC
Source organism: Cryptomeria japonica (assembly GCF_030272615.1). Lineage (NCBI taxonomy): Eukaryota > Viridiplantae > Streptophyta > Pinopsida > Cupressales > Cupressaceae > Cryptomeria > Cryptomeria japonica. The sequence goes on from NC_081412.1 coordinate 136,459,974, forward strand.
AAGATCGGGGGGTAGATGACGTGCTAGACTAGTTTCATTAGCATAGCAGATTCTCTCCTCCTCTCTTTTGTTACTTCTTCTATGTGTTATTCTCATTCTTCTATTTGTTGTCCTTAGTGTTGTCTACTTGAGGACGATGCAAAGCATTGAGATCTCTTTTGGTCTCTCTCATGTTGACTCAAAAGACACATGTGTTCCCTTCTTCTAGGTGACCTTCCTTGATTGGGGAATGAAGAACAATTATGCATACATACATATGATATACATGAATTATCATACAGCATGCTGACCCCGAGGAAAGCAAAGTCACCTTGTGCTTTGTGTTTTGTGTCTATTATCCTTGGGCTTATCTCACACTTGGGAGCTAAATCCTTGTGATAACGTGCTCCTTTCCCTTCTCATTTCTTATATGTATCACTACCTTAAAGCAATCTCCCCCGGTGAGGTGTGTGCGATCGCTTTAACGTAGGGGGGCATACATCCCGTTCATATCTTTTCAAGATACTTGAAAATTTCTTGACAAATTTAGCTTTGCCTTGAAAATTTTTGATATCTTTCTCGCATGACTCATAGTGAGGGAACCTTACTACTGACAGTCATGGTTCTCCCTCATGATCTTCCCTTTTACTTTGTCAATCGAAGTCGTAAGATCCTTAGTCCACTGGGGGCTTGGTGTATCTTGCCTCCTTGACGTGGTGAAAGTTTTTCAATGTTGTTTCCTTGTACTTTACCGGAAGTATTGGCGTACGCTTATACTCCCGCTAAAGTGGGGGCTAAATGTAGCATCCTAAAAATGCGACACTTGTAATTTCGACCGCATTTGGGTCTTCACGATGGCGACGCAACACTGAACCTGAATGGAGACCCCGAAACTTGCTCATGACACCAAAAACTGCATTTTTCCAGCACCCTGCCTGATCCCTCCTTGCACCCTGCTGTCTCGGGAGGTGGGACCAGAGCGCCCAGCGCCCTGGTCCCCCAGGACCATGGCACCCAGCTCCCTGGTCCCTGGCCCTATTTTGGGCCCGGTATCCTATGGGACTTCGGGCCTTTTTGTTTGCAATTTGGAAAATAACATTTCCTGGTCGGCCTAAGGTCGGGAAAATCAGTCTTTTTACCCTAATTGGTAAGTATATAAACTACTTTTCCTCTCTCATTTTGAGGAGGAGGGAAAAGGTTGGAAACGATATTCAAGCATTCCTTCAAGCAATTGATCATTCTAAGTCTCCATTCAAGGCTAGGTGTTGCATTCAAGACAAGGATTCAACCATTGAAGAGGAGATCACATACTACAACATACAACATACAACAAACAACAACATCTATACCTTCGCATATAAGGATACAAACATCCTTACAACAAGGTACTAGTACTTGTTTTACATTACAGTCATTTACATTTACAGCATTTCTCATTTCTTGGTTAATTCCAAAACCGGGGTTTGACCTAAGGGCAAACCCCTAATCCCTAACCCCCCAATCGTCTTCGCTTTTCTGTGTGTAGGTTGCAGGTACGCGGCTGAAATTGAAGATCTGGAATCCTTGTGCAGAGACGAACAGATCCCCCTTCGTTTCGCGGATTTTTCGGAGGACCGTGTGCACGTCGGGCGCCATCGTCCCGTCAACTTTCACTCAAATTTGCAGGACAGCGCCGTCTCGACATTTTACTGCTAATTCCAGGTCCGCAGCTTCATATCATATTCCTATCTCTATTTATAAGCGAATATTTCATACTTTACATGCATTCCTAGTTCAATCTTTCTATTTACATTTCTTTACAAAAGGGGGTATCCTTGCTATCACAATCCTTGAAACTCATATAGAATCCAATCTTGCATTGCGTGGGATTGGATCTTGTGGGTTTCAACCCCTCTTTTGAATGTAAAGTCCCTCCTAAGTGAAAACCATCAACCCTAGTGACTCTCCCTTCTCTCTCCTCAGAGTTGGGGAGGGGAGAACGGCTAGGGTTCGATTTTTCCGCTTTACAACCACAACACGTATGTGTTCTAATGCATGCATGCTTTTTTGCATAAAAGAGAGTATGTGTTTTTTATTTTATATCATGTACATGTTTTTAATAAAAAAACACACGTGTTTTGACTTCGATTTTTTAAGCCTTAACACATATAAACAATTCTTGAATTCATCACAAACACGCACATGTTCCATTTTTGTTTTCTAGTGGCCACTTTTTTGTTCACCATATTGGTGCAAATACCCACAACTCATTATAGAAGTAACTAAGATAAATAATATAAGTAAATTTAATTAAACATGTGTAATATCATGATTAGGATAAGCAAATCAAAAGTAATGAAAATATTACACTAACATTAATGAGACTCTAGAATGTGCATAAGATTGTTGTTGAATAAAATGATTTAACAAGAATTCATCCATGCAAAAATTGATTTAACAAGAAAGAAAAGGGTTAGTGTAGGGAAATTATTATTAAGGGCAACCACTAAATGATTATTCCCATCATTAAGACTATTTACTTGTAGATCATATTTATATAGATTAAGTCTTTCACCTTATTCTTCAGACCAATACAATGTTATGTAGTCTATCCTTTAACTCCATAATGTTGACAAATATATGTTCATCATATCCGTTCAACAATCATCTAGATGGATCTAATGATCTAATGAGAGGAATACATATCATATTATTAGATCAATCAAATTTTGAATCACTTTCTCTAAAGGCACATTCAACTTAGCATCTCTTTATCTCTATCTTTCTATCTCTCCCTCTCCTCCACCCCTTTATCTATCTAGTTATCTTAGTCCCTCTCTCTCCCCCCCCACCCCCCCCCCCCCCCCCCCACACACACATCTACATCTACATCTACATCTACATCTACATACATACATACATACATACATACATACACACATACATACATGCATACATACATACATACATACATACATACATACATACATGCATGTATGTATGTGTATACATACATACATACATGCATGTATGTATGTATGTATGTATGTAGATGCCTAAAAATTGTTGTAGCTTAATTAAATAAATATTTTTATTTATTTAATTTTTCCCTTTTTTATTAAAAAATAAAATTTTATTTGTTTAATTAATTCACTAAACCTTTTCTAACCCCTTTTCTATCCTAATTTAAATAAATATTTTTATTTATTTAAATTCTCTATTTGTCAAATTAAATAAATATTTTATTTGATTAATTTATGTGGCCCCTCTATTAATTAAATAAGTTATTTAATTTATTTACTTTTTTCCCTTGGTTTATCTTAACCACTCACTTTATTTTATTATTTCCTCTACCTACCCTTCAATCTTTGTTGACCATCTTGTATCTCACCTCCTAATGTTAGCCCTTCATTTTTTAGGTTTTTCTCTATAAAAGAGGCTTCCCCCACTCTCTTTTCCATATAGCAACCTTGGAGCATACTTACATTCTGCCAAATTGACTTTAGCCTACATCAAGCTACATCATAAATTGAGCTCTTGTGCAAGCATACAAATTTGAGAGAAACATATCAAAACAATGGAGATAGGAGAACAATGAAGATCAAACCCATTGAATGTTTGAATAGTATCATTTGATTTATTTCATGATTTTATATATTTTATGATTATCTATTAATGTTGCATTGGATTTTATTGCAGATCTAGGTTTTTTTTGGTTGAATCTTGTTAGGAATTACAATATTGAGAGTTAAAATTCAACATTAAAATATCGCTCTTCTTCTTTATATATCTATCTCCCCATATCTCTCTATCTCTTTACCCCCTCTATCTTTCCCTCTCTCAAACTCTATATCTCTATCTCTCTCTCCTCAATATTCCTCCCCACTCTCTATCTTTTCTCCTCTCTACTTCTCTCTTCCTCTTCTTCTTCATCTATATATCTTTCTCTCCCTATTTCTATATTTTCCCCACTCCCTCTTATCTCTACATTTCCCTCTACATGTCTCTCTAACTCTATATCTCTATCTCTCCCTTTACCTAGCTCTAACTCTATATTTGTATGATTGTCTATTTTTCTTATAACTTTATAGAACACGAATATGTTATAAAAGCATGCTAACATTATGGCTTCATAATTAGCAAGCTAAATTGCACTCATGTTATGTGAAATTTTACATACTCACATTTTCTTCAAAAAAAACATATTTAGACACTTTCTTATCCTCCAATTTTGTGCATTTTCTTATCTAAAAAGTACATAGAAGATCAAGACTTGAATAAATGACTGAAGACATGGTTCAAGAAAAGGAGGGAAAATCAAGAAATAGAGCCACGCATTCAAAAGCCTTAAATTTTGGTAGATGAGTCAAGGCAAGTAATTGGAGAGCTTGAGGAAAAGGTACCAAAGTAAGTGAAATCCTAAGAAGCTATCCAAAATTGAGAATTGACTAAATGATCCTTATACATATATTTTTTTTATATATTTAAGCACATGGAAAAGCAATGAAGGGAGGCAAATCACAAATTGACCAAAAGCGGCTTTATTGAAAAAAACATTTGATTGGATATCAATTATAAGTAAATCAAGGCCGAGGCAACAAAGGCCACAAAAGATTTTAGAGAATTTGGCTATATTTTGGGAAAGTGTCATTGTTCCTATTTTACTATTTGTTTTCTACTTGGATTTGACTGCTAGCTCATTCTAGGACATTTGTGTGGTTACAAGAGTGACCCTATAGTCATGGACTTGTCCACTTTCATTTAAATTTTAAATTTGGTTAACTAGCCCTTTTCAATGTTCCATATTGAACCAATTATACACACATTTGGTGCAAATTAATGTTGTATTCTAGAATTTAAAGACATTCATTGCATTCATTAAGGAACCATCCACACAAGCTTTCAAAATTATCCATTGTATCCATTGGCACAATTAATAGCAACACACTTCGATTTGGCACAATGAAATATTGACTAACAAATCTACATACTTAGGCTGGTTGTCTAATGTATTTGATCTTTATTCACTTTCCAAGATTCAATCTTAAAAAACTTGCCTTCGTAAGACAAAAGAGTAGTCCATAAGATATTATTAAATAACCTCAAGTTCTCAAATATTTAGAAGAAAAAAATTGAACATCTATTCATTAGAGAAATTTGCACAATAGAAATCACTTCATATAAGAATGAGTATAAACTTATTTAGATCTACAAACTTACTCTCTAGCAAAACATAGATTCAATGAAAATTTTAAAAGACTTCATACAATATTTTAAAGTCAAACATAAAACAAATTCAAAAATCTGCTTTTATTTGCGATTCATTCTTTAATCATTACACTGATTAATCTTATCTTCTTATTTACTTAAAAAAATAATTCCACATTTATTTAATTTCCAATTCTTATTCAACATTTAATTCTAAATTATATCAATCCTAGTCAACGCTATAAAAAAAAAAGATATATCCTTAAAAAAAAACTCGTGTGCCACATGGTGTAGAAATGTTCTATGCAAGACAAATATTGAAGCACTACACTTACTCTATCGTAAAAATCCTGTTGCTCGTAGATGTTAGTTTGCACGATAAATATTTACTCATCTGAATTACCTCGAGGATAGGAAGCCCATTTTGAGGTTCTGGATTCCAAGCGCAAAGGGAGCTCCGAAGCCTGCTCTTTTTCTCAGTTCAACTCGATTTTCCAAGGGCCACAATGGGGATCAGATACAAGAGTAGAACCTTATATCAATTAGGTATTTATACAAATGATCTATCAACATCTGAGGAAAAGACCGATCCGTTCTGTAAACTCTCGGCCCTTTCTTCTCTCTCTCTTCCCGAATCAGCGAACACAACGCCCTTTTCAAGTAGACCCGTCGATCCCATTGCTCCAGCTACCGTTGCTCTCTGGGCTGTGGCGTAACGCGCTCAGAAAAACTCCTTATAAACGTGGCTGGATTCATTGAATTGCCCCCCCATCTTTCCGATCTCGATCTGTGCCCTGCAACTTCCTCCGAATCAACTGCCTTAGAGCACACGGGCGGGGCATTAGAACTGATAGGCTTCTGAGAACGAAGATGCCCCAAAAAACTCAAACTCTTGCGCAAACCGGGTTTAAGCCCGGTGGGCGTGGAGATGTACCACTCCGTTCCCTGCTCCAACTCCGTCCGCACCCGTACTAACGAATGCCCTGTGGAATCATGATTATCATTGTCAACAACGATCGCTTCAGCATTACCGTTGTCAACAACGATAGCGACCTGCTCAGGCGTTGTCCGTGGCTCTGCGTTGGCTGTGGGAGTGGAGTCCTCTGCGGGCACAAGGCTAATCCGGCAGACGGGGCACGTTGAGTGCGAGCAGAGCCACATGTCGATGCACTCCGGGTGAAAAGCGTGGCTGCACTTGGGAAGCAACCGCACCATTTCCTCGCCCGTGAAGTCGCTGAGGCAGACGGCGCACTCGGATCCCATGGCCCGCGCTTTTAGCCCCTTCACCAGATCGTAGCTGAATACTGGGAAGCTCTCGATGACCGTCTGGTCCAGGCCCCTCTCATTATTATTGGTCTCCTCTCGTCTGAAACTTGTAGTAGGCTCCCCGAAGGTTGCGCGGCGGCAGATGAGGAGAATTAAAAAGGCAATGAATAAGAGAAAGATGACCAACCCCAAGATGACGACAATTAGGGAGGCTTGGAAACTGACATTCAATTTGTAGTTCGGTGCATTGTAATTCCCGTCAGGAGGAGTATCTGCCAAACTTAACCCGCTCAATGTCGGAGCAGAAGTCCGATCGCTGAGGAAGAAAGTGTTTCCATCGTCTGCAGCAAAATTATGCATCTTCCCCAGAAACATTTCTTTGCTTGTCTATTGAAGACGTAAAACCAAGCTTTGAGTTCACTTTTCTGAAGGAACGCTACAGTTCCCAAGTGATAAGATTAGGCATTTAATGGTCTAAATTCGCCGTGCTGCTGAAGCCAAGGCCTACCACAGATGCGCGAGTTTAAAGGCTGGGGATGAGGGGGAATCTTGTATAAATCTTCTAGACGGTCTTTTTTCGTCGCAGCTGGCATCTCTGCGGAACTAAATTGATGGCCGTATGAACCTTCGTCATTTTCAAGGGCAATCACGTGAATGGATAGACATTATGAAGAATTTTAGTCATGGTGACAAAAGCTTCGCGATTAGTTAACCATTGAAATCTTGCATTTGTATCGAAATGAATGGTTGTATTCAAATCAGGGGCAATGGATATGTTTGATAGTAAACTAGCAATTGTATCTTAGTGTGCAATGGGTACGCCGAAGACATACGGAAGGGGAATTGAGTAAAATTTGATTTTTGTTCGCATATATTTGTGTAGTAGACAAGGTCAATTGGTACACCATTTAGAAAAAGATGTTGTTTGTGCAAAATAGGTCTGAATGGAGAAGTGATAGATTTAAATAAGTTATGGATCCACTTACAAGGATCTAAACATGATTGAAACAAAACCTATGAACCAAGAAGATGAGCAGACTCAATTACCAACAAAATCATGTTATGTTTGCAACAAGGAGAAAGGGGGAATGAGGGATAGGTAGAGAAATAGAGAGAGAGGGGGGTGGGGGCAGGGAGAAGGAATATACGGGTAGAAAGATATGGAAAAATAGAAAGTTGGACATAGACAAAGAAATGAAAGAAGAAATATGGAGAGATAGAGATAAAGAGGCAAAAACATATAAGTATAGAGGTCTAAGAAGATGGAGGGAGGAAGACATGTCTATAGATAAAGGGGTGCAAAGGATGATAGTAGTAGAGATGAGAGAGAGAGAGAGAGGGTGCTATGGATAAAGAAAGATAAAGGGAGGAGTGAAAGGAAGATAGAATAAGAGAGATGAAATGAATAAGGGAGAGAGAAAACATACGAGGGATCAAAACATAAAATATTTACAACTACAAGATTTGGCATGCCACTCATAAATATACTAATTGGTAAGTTATGTTTTGTAGATAGAGTGCCAAGGGATGAGATACTTAGAAATTGCATAAGATGTGTCATTTTTTATCAAATATGTATGAAGTCACAAAATATTTGTTGGTTTGACTCCATTGTAATTGATCTATTGCATCTTATTTCTCACTTCTCTTGTTTTTACTTGTTTCTCACCTTTGGAAGTCTTAAAAATTACACTATGCCATGTTATTTTCCTTATGCCCATACTTTTTTTGGCTGTAGTTTCACATACAACCTTATGAATATGAAGATACTATTTTGATGATGTATACCTTATGACTATGAAGATACTATTCAATGCGTTCTTGGATATTGATATATTGCTCACAACTTCACATTGTTCTAATGAATTTTGTATATCACATTTTAAAATTAATTAGCATTAGTTTCGATTTTCTTTCCAATAGCCATATTAAATTAAATTAAATTAAATTTATTTAATTATACCTATACATTATACAATTTTAATTATTAGTTAAAGTAACTATTATTTTTATAATTACAAAAATATAATTAAACTAATAAATAAATAAGTACGAAACAATATTAAATTAATTTATTATTTATTATGTAATAAATTGTAATAATCTAAATTTGAATAAAATAATATGTAGAAATATTATTTCACATATTATTTCACGTAAATATAATTTATAAATTATTATATAATATTAGATAGAATTAAAATAATATATATCGTTGATTTGTAATTTATATGTAATACTTTAATTTAATCACCAATAGTTATTTAAATATATACCTAATAATAAAGAGGTCAAAGTGATAAACTAAATAAACATGTTCAAATGAGTGAAAGATGTAAAATAAATACGTTTAAATGAGTGAAAGAGAGAAAATAAAAGTAATTAGAGTGCATCTTTCTACAACTATCTATAATTAGTGGTGGTGAAAATGAAATAAACCTGAATTAATATCTATCTTGATTGTAAATATAACTTAATTTTTTATTGCTAATCAATAGACCATTTTATTACAGTAATGTTGTGGGGGAAATTCTAAATTCCAAATGGGAGACAAAATAAAATGACTAATTAGACTAATTAAAAAAATTCAAACAAACATTTATGATGCCTTGTCACTTTGTTCCGGTGTGAGAATAAGATCACTTATGGCAATATAAATTGGATTGGCATCGCTATGGTGAGAGCGTAGGGTGATATTGCACTTTCCACAATCCATTATTAGCACTTAGGAGAGAGAAGTGAGAGGCATCGACCAGGATGAGAAATGGAGAGGCAACAAAGGCATCAGTTACGTACAAATTTCCATCAGCTACAGTACAAAAACTGCTAGAGAAAAATCAATGGATGAAAGAATTTCAATCATCTTGCATAGATTTTAGTGAAGTCTTAGCTGTAGATCGTCCATTTCAAATAAAGCACACCTTCGACATAAACATATTGTGACATAGTAGGGAAAGGATTTTTATATTTCAATAATTGTTCATTTAAATATTTTAATTAAAAATTCATTAAGAAACTATCTATTGGGTTAATGGTCATTTAGTTGTACACCTTATTAAAAAATATTTATTGGGTCATTGACCATCTAGTTATACATCTAGTAGTTTTGAGAAAAAAGTTACTAATTATAGGAATTTTTCAACTTTATTAATATCATAGTGCATGATTATTGGGTCATTTGTGCATAAGTATTGGATTAGTTGTGCAAATTTTTTGGTGGTCAAAGTGAATGGTTAACATGGCAATAGAGAATATGTATCTAACATCACTTCAAAATGACCACTTTTTGACCCTTGCATGAATCCTCTTTTGTTCATTGTAACTACATAGAAACTTAAACAATAGTTATAAGCTCTTAAGTCACATATGAAGAAAACTAATAAAAATGGTCAAAATCCGATATATTGTTGAGGAGATTAGGATGCACAAAGTTAGTTATAACATGTACTAGTACCCTTCTCATAGATAGTACAAATCAAAGTATGAAATAAGATGTATTATTCTATGTAGCAATTATATTAGGGAAAATGTATAAAGTTGTGTCACATTTAAGGGCAACAGAATATGTCTGGACAAACACCTTCTGGCCGAATATGTTCGATCCGGAGGTGTTTCAACCGAATCGACATGGAGCATGTGTGGTGCCGTCTTGGTAACATTGTTTCAGTTGAAACCCATCTGACTGGAACATGTTCGGCCAGAAGGTGTTCAATCGAACTCCTAAAAATAAATATAGAAAGAAAAGAGGGGTTTAGGCATTTTTCCCAAGATCTGCTACAAGAACTAGTTTTGGGCTGAATATGTTCCGTCAGGAGGGGTTTCAACCGAAATGAAATGGAGCATGTGTGATGCCTTATTGGTAGCATTGTTTCAGTTGAAACCCATCTAATTGGAACATGTTCAACCAAAAGGTGTTCAATCCAACTCCTAAAAATAAATATAGAAAGAAAAGAGGGATCCAAGCATTTTGCCCAAGACCCGCTACAAGAAGTAGTTTTGGCCAAACAAGGCCATATTTGGAAGACTCGCTACAAGAAGCATTTCGTACAACCCTCGCCACCCTTGAATTCATCCTGTAACTATATTTGGCACCCTCAACCAGGTATGGGTTTACCATCGAGTCCTCTCTTTTTCTAAGTTCTTTGCCATTATAAGGGTTTTGATTTGTTTCCCTTCTTGTGTTGTATGTTGTTTCATTGCAACATTAAGTGGGTTAATAGGCGAATAATCCAAATATGCCTCAAATAATGAGTTATTTGTGGATGTGTGAAGCTATGGCATAACCTAGTTCATAAGAGTATTGTATACACAATACATAATTGAATGCAATTTAATAGCATAAACAAAACAAGTAGCCATGATCCCAATCATAGCTGGAACATCATGCTCTAGAAAAACTTCACTTGTGCTTCATGTGTATCCCTTGGTGCAAAAAACATGGTTAAAATGTTTCTCTTTAGCAGATAGGCACCTGAACCAGCAACCTGCAAATGCTTGAGAAAATGGATAAGCTTCCAATTTTGTTACTTGATATTTGTAATCAAATGAACAAGAATTTTCAATTTGACTTGTGTATGCAAATAAAGATGTATGCACAAACCTTCATAGGAAAAAATGTAAAGTATGTGTGTCTAGGAAGGAATAAAATACAATCCATGAGAAATTTTAATTCATTTTAAGCAAAAGTTAAAACATGCACATAATGACTAATGACATTGAGTTAATAATGCCTATAAAATTAGTTATATTTGCAAAAACTACCTCTAAATGATAACAATTTGTCTTACCCCTATATTCTTACCTGATTATGGTTGTCTATTGCACACTATTGTAATGTAAATATTAAGTCAAATAATGTTGGGATCAAATTCCATTCACCTTGCAAATCCCTAGGCATTTTTTAATTTATTTTTATTTTATGTTGTTAATAAATAATTATTTGTATTCCAAGAAAATGGAGAGGTAATACATGACACCTCTCTAAGTGGTAGGAAAATTAATTATTTATAGGATTTTACATAATCTTATAACTTATGTATTTCTTAGAAGCGAAAACCTATGGACCATTTCATTTTATTTGATTTTGTGTTGTGGGTAAGTGCACCAAGATGGTGAAAAAAAAGGGGGTATAAGTGGCCACTTTTTTTTTTTTCTCTGAAAACAGGTAAACCTGAAATTCAAAGAGATATTTGAAAGTCATGCACTCAAAACTAGGAGTTGAGCAAATAATAAGGACTGTAGTACTCTGAATCTAGTTTCTAAAATACTATTTTTTTAAAAAATTGGATAGGATTAAGAGGCTCAAACCTCTTATGCACAAAAAAATGTTTCTGATTTTTTCAGAAAAACATAACATAGCTGTTTTCGTGTGTTTGCACAAAATATATAGTTAGATTTAGTATTTTGCAAAACCCTTTGGTAGGATGATAGGTAAGAGTCAGATCTAGAAGTTGTGTATTTTTTCATAATTTTCCATTGAATATTTTTTTTTATGATTTTTTGAAGTGACTGCATCCTGGAAATTTGGTACATGTCTGTGCGCTGGGCATAACTTGCATCAAAATAATTGAAAATGAAAACTTCTTTTTTAAAATTGTATAGAATCTAGTGTAGAACAATAATATGTAATTTAGTTTGAATTTGGTCAAGTATATCAAAAGTTATTAAAAAAATGGTAGACATATGTCTGTGAGGACTGTCAAGGCACTGATAAAGAAAATTAAAGTTTACTATGCTAATGTTGTCCAAAAATAGAAAAATTTATATGGTCAGAAAACTAAGAAGACATGTGAGATTATGGTGGTAATTTTTTAGATACCCACTTGATCATTTGTAAACCTGATGACGACGAAGTTGAGAAATCATGTTGGAAGATGAAAAAACGTGTAAAGGGACAAAAATTGGGGGGGGGGGGGAGAAATGGGCTTGCAAGCCTTAGGGTCATTTTATAGCCCTATTACCAAGCGAAAACCCGCATGGGTTTTTAAAAACAAAAAGTACTATTCATAGTTCTACATAACCTGTATGGGTTATGTAGAACTAAAACCATTATTTTGTGTTTCACAAAACCCATATGGTTTATGAACACATAATAATGTATGCTTGTAAACTTAGCATTTACTACACATATGTATAGACATACATATATAATATGTGTTTATGTATGTATATATGCATATCTATAGTTATATATACATATATTTATATAGATATATGTGTATATGTCTGTATATACATGCATGTCTCTCTTCTTTTCCTCTCTCTCTCGTCTTCCTTCCCCCATCACCATCTCTATCTATTCTAAGACCTAATTATCCTCCTCCTCTCTCTCTCTCTCTCTCTCTCTCTCTCTCTCTCTCTCTCTCTCTCTCCACTTCTTATTTGGTTCCTAGTTTTACATAACCTGTACGGGTTATGCAAAACTAAGGCCAAAAATTCTAGTTCTGCATAACATGTACGGGTTATGAGAAATTGTGAACATTCACATTAGGTTTATGGGATAATCTTAATATATTTAAGTTCCAACAGTCTAAAAACCGTCATTTCAAGTTGTTTGAAGGCCCCACTGCTGTTGCACATGATTTTCTGGGACAATAACAATCAGGTTTTCATTTTTTTTTGCCAATTTTACTTTGAAATGATTGATTTGTCTCGTATTTTGGATTGTTTTTGAAGTTATTTTATCGTTGTTACTTTAGATTATAATAAAATGATGATCATTTGTTGTTTTTTTGCTTTAATCATGATTGATTTGTCATGTATTTATTTATTTTTATTTTTTTAATCATTGTTACTTTAGATTATAACAAAACGATGATCATTTGTAGTTTTTTTTCTATTTGATTGTAGATTGTCATCATGATGTTATGTCTAGGACAATGGGAAAGAAAAAGAGAGAAACAAATGAACAAAGAGGGGCAATAAAGGAAAGACAAAGGGAGCGCATGAGGAGATTACGTGAAGGTATGTCATCTAATGCACCTAATGAAAGTGATGAACATTCAACGATTGCATTCAATGATTGAAATTGATATGATGAATGCACCAAATCAAAATGATCAACATACACCAATTCAAATGCATATGATGAATGCACCTAATGAATTTAGTGAATATAAACCATTTGAAAATTATTCGGTGAATGCACATGTTAATGAAATTGAAGAAGATATACCATTTGAATTTGATGTGATCAATGCACATAATGCACCTAATGAAAATGAAGAGCATGCACCAATCTTAACACCTCTTAGAATAATTCATAGAAAACCAAAGTTCCTAATAGACATTGATGAAAATATTGTGAAGCCAATGCATGATAAAATTTCTGAAATAACTTGTAGAAGAATGGTTAGAAGAATTTGGAATAACTATTTTGAAAACTTAAATCAAAGTGGAAGATGCCAATTAGTTTTTGAAATGATTTAAAATCTGAAATTTAGAGAGACAATGAAAATTTCGGGGTTAATAACATCCAAAAATAATAGTGAAAGAACCATTGTGAGAAATGTTTTTGATGCATACCAAGCCATTGGTTCAAAATCACGCACTAAAGATGCTAATGTTACTCGTTGTGTCCTCACATCAACCATAATGGAAAAGGAAATAAAAAAATATCATTTAATAAGCAACACAAGCAAGTCATTGAGGATAAGTAGAACCACATTACACTATGCCTTAGAGAGGTGAGAGAAAAATGAGGATCCTAACAATAATTCTCTTTGGGTATTCTCGGGTAGACTCCCACGCAAGGATAAGGTTGTTGTTGATGCACTAAGAACGTTAATTGAGAAATATTGGCATGACAACACAAGGGTTTCACCCAACCAAAGAGATGTTGTTAGAAGGTGAATTGGAATTACAAATCGCGAGCCACATCCAAAACACTATCTAGATATGATTCAAACACAATTTTATGAAAGGTTTCTTCAAAACTTTCCTCAGATTAAAATTAGTCCAAGATTTTTTGAGATGACAAAACCATTTTATGTTAAGATTAATCATGTAGGTATTAAATGTTGTTGTAGGGTCCATGTTGAATTTTCCATGCATTATGATATTTATTGCTATATATGTTGTACTTTGCACACTAAAGATGTTTTGCAGGAATGTGGTCTACAAGCACCTCCTAAGTCACTAAGAGAATTTTTTTCAAGTGTACTATGTAGATGAGATGACATGTGCATTTTCTATAAGATGATGTGTTTGAGAGGTTTTTGTCCTACATGTGGTGGTTTGCAATAGTTGCATAGATGCCTACATCTAAATAGCAAACATGAAATTGGTAAGGAACTAGTTTCTATTGGAAAATACAAGTCAGTCACATATGCTATTAAAGATGGAAAATAATTAAAGAGGTGTGAGTTAGTGAAAAGGGATATATGCATAGCTTATTTTATGAAGATGTTTCAAGAGAAACTAGTGTATGAGTACATAGGTCACACACATAGAGCTAGGTGGTTAGATGAGCAATTCAAGTTGTGTAAGGACACTTTCCCCCTCGACACTATTGTCTCTGTTGTTTATTTTGTTGAGAATTATATACTAAAGCCGCAAAATGAAGTACAATCTATGTATTACCACTCTACACAAGTTACAATTTTCGTACACATAGAATTCATGCATGCACATGATAACACTAAGAAGGACATAAAGGTTATAAGAGAATATCACTTCTATATCAGCGATGATTGTACTCATTCCACAGAGTTTGTGCAAGGATGCTTTATAGTCTTCTATGATAGTTTAAGGGAAAGAGATATAAGATACGACCAACACTTAATATGGTTAGACAATTGCACCACACAATTCAAGAATGCTAGGATGCATGTGACATGTGGTGTGCAACATTTTTGGAATTTCACCAAGGCAGGGCATAGAAAGGGAGAGCATGATGGTGCAGGAGAATGTGTGAAAATATTTCTTACCAGAGAGGAATTGAAGTACAAAGGTGGTGCAATGTTAATAGATGCATATACAATTGTGCAATGGTGTAACTCTATGATTGGACCAGGTAATGCAGGTAAGTCTATGGTTTCTAGATATTTTTGGTTAATACGTGAATCTAACATTAAAAACTATCTAGATTGTTGTACACTTACAGGATCAAGTGACATGCATTCATTTAGAATTTCAAATACAACATTGAACTAGTTATTTATACTAGATAGATTGCATGCTTTTTCTCTTCATGTATGCATTTTGTGTGGGATGAATGTGAATCAAAAGATTGGATTGACCAATGGTCTTGTAGACTTTGCAAACCCTAGATACATATCAACTTTTTAGAGTACTACAAATGAACCAGATTAAAGCATCAATAGATTTTGACCATGTATCAGACATAGTTGAACCAGGTAAAGGGTTGGAATTTGTTACTTGGGTAAAATATATTGTAAGCTCAATTTATTAGTATTAACTTATGCTGATTTTGGTATTAACTTATATCCTTCTATTAAATGCAAGGCATGTATATGCAGTTATTGCGGATGAGAACAACGAAGAAGGAAAATATTACTTTTTGTGTCGTTGTATTGAGGCCAAAAATAAATTGACTTCTATAGTGGTTGATGGAGAGGGTATTGAGTACCCAATAGGATCTGTTGTTGTGATAGGGACATGGCTTAGAAGGTATCGTTCTTGTGTCGAGTTGTATTGAGACCTCTTAAACTCATTTATTTATCAATCGTTGGTTTGATTTTGACATTAACTTATCCTTCTATAAAATCCAGGTACCCTATCAAAAATTCTAATGCCTGGTTGTTTGAGGACTTTGAGACACACAAACATATTCTTCATTACTCAAACCTTCTTGTTGCAACAAATACTCATTTGATTAAATATCATGGTAGACCTCTTAACAAGGATTTGTGGAAAGTTAGTGAATCTGACCATGAGGCAATACTTGAGACACAAAGGGTTAGAGTTGATCCAGAAGGTTCACTTGATTGATTTTGGGCCATCTAGAACAATAATTCTACAATATGATAAAATAATTTTGACAATTTTGTATATATCTTTTGCGAAACATTGTAACTTCACTTTTTTGGATGTGCTCTACATGCATATGAGTTGTAATGTGCATATGTAGATGCCAAATTTTGTATATAAAAATATCAATGAGTTGTAATGTGCATATCTAGATGTTAAATTTTGTATAAAAAACAACAATGAGTTGTAATGTGCATATGTAGATGCTAAATTTTGTATAAAAAAACAACAACGAGTTGTAATTTGCATATTTAGATGCAAAATTTTGTATATATAAATAGTAATGAGCTTGATCATTTATATTAGATACAAAATTTTATATATAAAAGTGCCCATGGGGTTGATTTGCAAATTTTGAGAGACCAAATTTGTACCATTTGATTATAAATACATTTGAAGGATTTTTGATATATTGAAGGATATTCAATAAGAAACTTATCATTTGTTGCACTTTTCTTGTGATTCTCACGTGTAATAGCTTGATCACATGCTTAAATATTATTGGTTCCTCTTTCATTTAGCTGGCAAACCGATTGGGAATGATTCATTGATGAGTTATCTTCCATTTGCAATTTGTTTCACTTGATTTGGTTGTATATTGAGAAAGTTCTAATAATTTTTGTCAAAACTGTTATAACCCTGACCTAGGGTAAACAATGAACAAGAAAATGTAATAAATTTTATATTTATGGTCTAATAATCCCACCAATGGGGACAACATGACCCTATAGGTTCGAACGAATCGTCCATAAGTGCCACAGTCTCCGAGTTACACGACGTCAAAGTCTGACCTTTTTCCACTTTGAGCATTCAAGGGAAAACGTCGCTACGAGGTGGCTCAGAATGATCAAACATCTTGGGGAGTGAAAAAAAGGCACACTTAGCATAAAAATAGCCACCTAGATGCACTCACACTGGCGGTTCATTCCCATGATGAGCAGAACAAAAGATGCACTATTTTGCCACCTTTCACTAACAATTTTTGACGGTTTTTTATGCGACAGAAAAATTCTCACCACAAGAAAATGGAATCGAGTTGTCCGAAACTGAGAGAGGATTTTTAGGAAGAAAAAACACAATCCCATAGGTTCAAATGACTCATCCATAAGTGCCATGGTCTCTGAGTTACGCAACGTCAAAGTTTGACCTTTTTTCCTCTTTGAGTGCTCAAGGGAAAGCGTCACTACGAGGTGGCTCAGAACAATTGGACGTCTTGGGAAGAAAGACAAGGGAAC
This sequence comes from Cryptomeria japonica, assembly GCF_030272615.1. Classification (NCBI taxonomy): domain Eukaryota; kingdom Viridiplantae; phylum Streptophyta; class Pinopsida; order Cupressales; family Cupressaceae; genus Cryptomeria; species Cryptomeria japonica. The sequence continues at coordinate 136,477,631 of NC_081412.1, forward strand.
ACCTAGCATAAAACTAGCCACCTGGAAGCACTTGTGCTGACGGTTCATTCACACAATGAGCAAAACGAAAGATGCACTATTCTGCCACATTTTACTGATGGTTTTTGATGCGACATAAAAATATCACCACAAGAAAACATAATCGAGTTGTCCAAAACCAAGAGAGGCTTTTTTAGGAAGAGAAAATATGACCTCGTAGGTTTGAATGACTCACCCATAAGTGCCACAGTCTACGAGTTACGTGATGTCGCTACGAGGTGGCTCGAAACGATCGGACATCTTGGGGAGCAAGACAAGGTCACACCTAGTGTAAACCTGACCACCCAGATGTGCTCACACTAATGGTTCATTCCCATGACGAGTAGAATGAAAGATGCACCATTCTGCCACATTTCACTAATGGTTTTTGATGCGACAGAAAAACATCACCACAAGAAAACGGAATCTAGTTGTCCGAAACCAAGAGAGGGTTTTTTAGGCTATAGCAAAATGACCCCGTAGGTTTGAACAACTCGTCCATAAGTGCCACAGTCACCGAGTTAGGCGACGCTAAAGTTTGACTGTTTTTTCCACTTTAAGCACTCAAGGGAAAGCATCGCTACAAGGTGGCTTGGAACGATCAAACATATTGGGGAGTGAGACAAGGGCACAACTACCATAAACTCGACCACCCGGAGGCGCTCACACTGATGGTTCATTCCCACGATGAGAAGAATGAAAGATGCACTATTTTACCATGTCTCACTGATGGTTTTTGACGAAAGAAGAGATAATTGGTTTGATTTGATGTTAAAATGATTTCTTCAACTCTTCTTTTGTAGGCGATTTGGATGAATAGGCATGTCTCTTACCCTAAGGCCAACTTGTTATGGAATAAAATTTAAATGAAAACCTTACCTAAGCCGACTCATCCTTAGATAAATTTCAAATCTTCTTTGGGCACTCAAATCTTGTCTTAATTGATTCTTGAAATGATGAACTTTTCTCCATAAATATCAACTCCTGAATTTATCTTGTTTTCTCTCAACTCATGAAGTAATAAAACTTCGTTCTCCTTGTTCAAAACATGAAAGCTTCACTCTGAAGCATGGGTTTATGAAATAATAACTTCACTCCAATCTCTTCATGCACAAAGTTTGCTCCTTATCTCAAATGCATGAAGTAATAACATCTCTTTAAATCATGATACGTGAAGTAGCAATTTTACTTTAAACTTTAAACTCATGAAGTTGTCATTTTGCTCTTAATTGTTTGAACTCAAAATTCGCTCATATCACCTCGAAGTTGAATTTTTCTCTTATCATCTCAAATTTGAGGCAAATTATTAAAGAACTAAAGATTACTTCATTGCACATTCAAATGTTAAAACTCATGCTTACTTTCATCAATCCTGAAAAGGACTCAAAGAAAATTCATTCAATCAAAATGAAGCTACTTTAATGAACTCCCAAGCTAAACTTCTAATTACCTGACCTAAAATGCAACCCTATAAATCCACTTAATTCACCTTAAAAGCAGAGAGAGAGGCAAGAGAAAGACAAAGAAAGCCAAAAAAGAGAGGGGTCCCTATTTTGATGGGGTGATGTGTGATATGGTCACAACAAGTTCGAATGACTCGTCCATAAGTGCCACAATACCGGTGTGGGTACTTGGGTACGTGTACATGCATATACACAATATGAGCATTACCGGTGTCGGTACTTGGGTATGTGGGTATATACAATATGAGAAACCGAGTTTAAAAGTATACACCATATGAGTTACATGTAATGAACAAATTGGATCACATTTCAAGACATATACACAATGAACAAGTTTGATCACATTTCAATAGAAAATAGCTAAGTTTCAAGAATATCAAGTTTCATATATATCAAAATGTATCGAATATCAACTTTCATATATCAATGAACAAATTGGATTGAATATCAAGTTTCATATATATCAAAATAAATAATAATCGTGTATATATAAAAAAATGGCATAGATACCAAATCAATAATAGTTACAAAAATGTGGCATGTGCCATATCCATCAAAGTCGATATATACATATACAAATGTCGAATATATAAAAAAATTGGTCCTTAAATGAACACAACTACAACTATATGTCTCTATCAGTATTTATGATTGTGGCGGATCATCAAAATCGAGCCTTTTTGAAGTAGTACGTGGCTTTGCAGGTGGCTGGACAAGGACAATTCAAATGCCAAATCAGATATATTTTCTCAATATAACAACAAAATAACTAAATAGTGCACTCTAAATTTTTTGAAGTTGAAATGTTGATTACCTCATCTTTGTCTTCTGCAATTGGGTGTGGTTGAGGATCCATGGGAAGTCTTGAAGGGGGTTGTAACTAGTAAAACAACATTAATACAAGTTAATAACATATATGCCAAATAACACATAATAAATAAAAATGAATAGACTAAAAAACTAAAGCATACCAGAGCCTCAGATGGGTGTTCTATGATCGTAGGAGGCAAAGTCACAGATGAATGAGTTACAATCATTTCCTATATCCATGGTAAGTGATCCAAAAGGAGTTAACAATAGGGTTTCAACTCCGTTGTGCACTTAGTGAAAAGGAGTTGATATGAGACAGACATACCTTTTCCCTTTGTCATGTAGGATCCCATATTATACATGTAGGACTTCTAATGAAATGGAATGGTAGAACATTAGTAGGAAGATTGGAAGGGGGTTGTAATAGGTTAAAGACAATTGTACAATTTAATAACCCAAAGTTGTTGAAAAACTGAATAGAACAAATATTTTTAACATATGTAGAATAAATGCACACCGAAGCCTCGTATAGTTCTCTTGTAACCTTAGGAGGCATAGTCTAATCTGATGCAACTGTTACCATTTCCTGTATGAAAAATCATAACATATGATATAGACATAAAATTATTTATTTATTTCAAAAAAGAAAGAATGCAATCCAAAGTGAATATGAAGATATCACCTCTTCCCTCTATTGAACCTCATTGACATCGGGTGCATTCATTAATTCTGTAAACCCCATTTGTTTATGTATATAGAAGAAATAAATTAAGTCCATTTATCAATATCTACATATACATGTTTAATCATAATACAGTTCAACAAATGAATTTAAATTGTACTGAATTACCTTCTATCGTTTGGGTGTCCAAGAGGATATCTTTTTCTGCCTTAGAGTGCTAGAGGATGGCTTTCTCACACAAAATGTCCTCGAGGTAGGTGGGGTAAACTAACAGAAAAAAATTAACATAAGGGAAAAGAGCATGTATTTAATATATCACCTAAGTAAAAAATATATAAATCTAAATGGTACCGCATAGCTATCTAGGCCAAAGTCAATGGTCGAAAGCATGATATCATCAAGTTGGGACATCTCAGCCTCTAATAAGCCCTATAAAACACCAAGTAATGATAGATATATATTAACAAAAGATATTTTGAAACCATTGTATTATTATATTTTTAACAAATTTACAAATCTTTACCTCCGGTGGCGAAACTACTCGTGACCGTGGAGTCGACTGAAAAGTATGTGGTGTACTCCCACCATCTGCTGCACTTTAAAATAAATTTTATTTATATGTCACTTTAAATTGTTCTAAAAATAAAAATTCATTTCTTTATAAGATTTAGTCACTTAATTGATAACATGTCATAAAAAGAATTAAACACACATGTGTCTGATAGCAAGGGAATAACATACTCATCAGGTCGTCGGTGAGGGTCACATCCTCTATAGTAGAATCATGACATCTACTCTCGCAACATGTACATGAATGATTTGTCAAACCATCCTCATCTGTGTCAGTGTCGACACTAGAACATACACCTTAGCAGGTGGCGCACATATGCTAAATGGGTTGGCCCGTGCCAAATGATGCATGAGGTGACGCTGATGAAGGAGGTACTATTGATGAAGGAGGTGCCGCTAATGAAGGAGGTTTCATAGGTGCTGGTACATCCTCTGCTCCGAACAACTGTGTGCCATGCTCAACAATGACATCAGTCAATAATGTAGCTGCCTAAAGAGTCTATAACTCCATAGACTCCTTCAAGGATATAGGGATAGTGACATGAACCATGGATTTAGGAGTTGTATGCCTCCTATGTTGTGGTTGTACCACCCTATGGGCCCCATGTCTATCCTATGTAGAGCCTCTCCCTCTACCCTGAAATTGTCAGATGTCAAAGTAATTCAGCTTCTCACCAAGGATAAACTCAATACAACTTTCTCAAAAAATATAGAGGCACCTCCCAATTATTACAAGGTGGTTGGTCAAAGACCATATAACACCTATCCCAAAAATATTCTTTCAGCCTAGCATGAACACACCAATGTATAGGAAATTGAGTCGTATTTAGTTCTAGGTTGTTACTAGTAATAGGATCGGTGAAAAGAGCACATATGTTAGCTTTAAGTATGCCCCTTTTTTTCACTTGATCATATGACAACCCATCCGCATAAAATATTTGACATCTATCCCTCCATGAACCCCATTTCATAACCTCCCTAGATACCTCATTTTCACTATTGGTCATTGTTTCTAGCATTGTGGCAAGGGTTGAGTGGTGCTCAATTCTAGAGGACCTCAACCTATTCACCAATATAGAAATTTGGGCACTATTTTGTGTAAGGCGATTGATGAGATCCTCTTGTGTGGCATCTACACGATCTAATGGAGGACATGGAGGGTTTAGGGGTGGCGGTGGTTGTTGAGGAACAACATTTTGAGGATTTTGTGGTTGTGGAGCAACATTTTGAGGGTTTTCTTGTTGCTCATGTGCAAAGTTTACAGGGTTTGTTTGTGTTGATTGTGCAGAAGGAGGTCTTTGTTGTCTATTTCGTTTTTGGGGATTACTTGTGGAATCTGACATCAAATTAACAAAAACAAAACTTAAATCAATTAAAAAACCTTACTTCAATTAAAATGCAAACAAAAATAATCAAACCAATCAAATCTTACCTATTCGACGGGGTGCCATTGTTGAAAATTGTTGTTAATGTTGAAAATATCCAAAATGATACCAAACCTGCACGGGCTCTGTGTTTTTTTTCTATTGTTCCACGGGTTACAAAAAATAATAATGTTCCTCAAAACCCATTCCACGGGTTTTGGCGTTGAAATGGCCAAAACCCGTGGGTTACAAAAAAATATAAAACTTTTGATTTTTTATTATAAAATATAATGTTCCTCAAAACCCGTATAGGTTTTGAGGAACTTTATCTTTTTTTAATTGTTTTTGGCTAGGCTTGGTGTTAACAAGCCTAGCACGTTTTTGAATTTTCAAAACATGCATGGGTTATGAATTTTTTTTATTTTTTTTGCATGTGGCCACTTTTTTGTTCACCATCTTAGTGCACTTACCCTTGTCATTGAAGATGTGTATCATTTTCATATGCTTCATCATCATTAAGAATATGATTACTATTTTTATATCTTAATGATGATGAAGCATATGAACATGATACATGTATACACCTAAAAATGGTCTGAAGATAATTAATTAAATATGCAGTTATTTAATTAATCCCCCTTCCCAATTAATCGAATTCACAAGAAAATTTGATTAATTCCCTTATTCATCTACTAGTAAATAAATCTACATGATTTATTTATATACTTCATTTCATTTCCCTTTTGATTAATTAATCTAAATTAATTAATCCTTCCCCCATCTAAATCAATTCTTCTAATCCCTAATTAAAATTAACAAACTCAAGTTGTTGAGATTAATTACCATTTTCCAATTATTCGAATTTCTAAATTCAAATGAGCACATGGCTCCTAACTTTTAACCACCTAACCTAACCACCCTCTAACCTAACTCATTCCATCTAATCCTAGGGTCTAACTAACCCTATCCTATCTTGCACATCCTAACCTCCTTATCCTAACCTTCTATGGTGTGGATATTCTCCCCTTGAGACACATGGCACTTTTTCCTCATGTCTTCTCTCTTGGAGACTTGCCCTCTCATGAGCAAGGCTCCTTGACGTTTGTCACCACAGAGATGACATGTGTCTCTTCCTCCAACCTCTTCTCCGACTTCCTCAATCTTGGCCTTTGATATCTTCAGATTAGATTTGGACCATCAATTCTTGCCACCTCATCTTTGGCCTTGGAATTCCTATAAATATCCCCCATTTTGGAGCAATAAGGATCCCTGGCATTCATAGTTTTAGCATCATTACTATAGGCATTTTGATTTCAATCATCTAGTAATTAGCATTTTGGATTAATCATAGCATGTTAATCTAGTTTCTTAGATCATGCATTTCATATCATTTGCATAATCAATCATGATCAAGTAGCTACTCAACTCTTGAGTTGCCACTTTGGAGGTCATTACTCCACCGAGAGCCAATCAATCCAACACCTTCAAGGTCCTCAAGAATAGAGGAAAATGGGAAATTTCAAGGGAGGCTTATGGTTTGAATCTTTAATTTTATTTTCAATTAAGCTTTCCATTATGTTTTATTGTCTCATTATATGTGTATTCTTGCTTCTATTTACCACATTTTTAGCATCACATTAATTGGCACTCACCGTGGGGCCGAGCCCCTTTGATCTTTAACAAGTTTGCTTGCAGGAAATTTCATTGATAGGTTGATTAGCTCTTTCAATGTGCAGATTAGCTCTCTCGGGCTCCCAAATCGCATTCTTGGTCTCTATTGTAGCGTCCCGACACCTAAAATGGTGTTTATGGGAGATTTCTCAACTTTATTTTTATGTTTTTCTCTGTTTTAGCATTTTCAGTCTGTACCTTAGCATTTTTGGTATGTTATGTAGCATTTCTGGTATATTTGACAATATTTTTAGTCAGTTTAACAATGTTTTTGGTCAATTCTGCAACGTTTTTGGTCAATTTAGCAGAGTTTCTAGTGTGCAGAATAGCGTTTTAGGTCAATTTGGCAGTGCTCTTGGCACATATGATGATGTTCTTGGTCAATTTGATAGCGTTTTCAATTTTTCATTAATTTTTCTAATGTGGTATTCTGCATTTCTCATTTCTGCTTCTGGACTGTCATTTTCCCAAACCTAAGTTGCAGTTTGTTGGTTTTGCAAGTACTTATTTCATTGTGAGAGACTAGAGGCATAAACCATTTCACCGTCAAAGAATGCAATATAAACTACTAACTTTGTTTGTAGCCACAGGATTTTGCCCTTATTTTTGTTAAATTAGGCACATAGACTAATTATAATGGAAATGAACAAACATGTCTTATGTGTTTTGATGATAGGTGAGTATGCTCTCACATTTCTTAGGTGATCAGAAAGCTATTCTCATATTTTTCTTTCAATAGTGCATATCTTTAGCAGACCTACCCTCCTAAGGAGCCTATAAGGCCAAAGCCATTTAGATCGGTGAGAAGGGAACGACCCAAGTGGGAATGGCTAATGCCAAGTATTCCAACCCACTATAAAATACACGTGATTTGATGAAAATCAAGTCAACGACAGTGCTCGGGAATAGCTCTCCTCTGTACCTTCGGGTATATCAAACCTTGGTTTTCAAGGCTGGGAGACCTCTTAATTGAGTTTATACCTCGATGCACCAAACAGATCCCTTACTAGTTCCAATTAAAATTAGAAGCTACCTAGTTTACCTCCAAACATTATTAAATTCTTAGTGCATGGAGGGGGAAGAATCTCTCCTTAAGACACTCACCATATGTCCCTCTTGAGCGTATGTGCAAACTCCCCTTTTGAGACCTTATTGCTAGGCTCATAATGGGACTCCACTAGCTCTCGCAAAGGAAAAAACATGGGCACCCTTTAGGGGGTGACAAGGCTCTGTGAGCTGACAGGGTACCAAGTGTGGGCTAAGAACTAATAATGAAGCCAATCTCCTTAGGATAGACTAAATGATGTGTTTTCAATTATTCAAAACCCGTGAAAACTTGGGCTTTCTTTAAAGCTTCTTAAAGATACACTTTATGTGTCCTTTGGGACAAAAATACAATCTGTATTTTGTGTTTGTAAGTCAAGTCAAGATATCATCCATTAAAATACAACAAACATTTGCAAACTCAAACTTCAAATTGTCAAATTTACAAGTTTCATAGTAGATTAGCTCTTTCAGTCCAAACAGTAGCTCTTTTGGTCCAAACAGTTGCACTTTTAGTCCAAACAGTCACACTTTCAACCCAAACGGCAGCTCTTTTGGTCCAAACAGTCGCACTTCCAGTCCAAACAGTCGCACTTTCAATCTGAATAGTAGCTTTTTTGGTCCAAACAATCGCACTTTCAGTCCAAACAATATCTCTTTTGGTCCAAATAGTTGCACTTTCAATCCAAATAGTAGCTCTCACGATCTAAACAGTAGCTCTTTCGGTCCAAAAGGTTGCACTTTCAGTCCAAATGTCAGCTCTCTTGGTATGAATGTTCACTTTCTCATATTTCAACATTAACTCTCCAAGGTTGAGCTTGCTAGGTATAAGCTTCAATTTTCTCAGTCTGCACATCAACTCCTGGAGTCAAAACAACCATTGTCTAAGTTCCAAAATCTTAATTTGAAACAACAAAGTTTCTAGTCTAAACAACAAAGTTTCTAGTCCATACAACAGCTCTCTTGGTCTCAACAACAGAGTTTTGTTGGTATTATGGATGTGTTGCATTGGTTTTGTCATTGATGTCAACACTTATCATCACTTATCTTTCTGGAGATCTTTGGTTATGTTCACCAACATGTTCAGTAACTTGTGCATAGTCACTGATATTTGGTTCATCGGCACTAAGCATGACTTGTTATCATCTGGAGATTACTTGATTATGTCGAAGACATGGTTTAGACACTTGTTTTGGATATTTGGTTATTGGTCTAATCGAGTTGGCATATTTGTTGTTACCAGCAAATTGGTCTAGGTTATGGACCAACATGCATTATCTATTCTAGATCAGCATGACACGTTATGGAGATGATTTATTGATTAGTTATTATTGTAAATGCATTGAGTCGACATGATGCATCACATATTGATTCATTTGTAATTGATTTAATTGTAATATTCTTAGTAAGCCGACCTACACATTTGGTCTTAGGTTTTGGTATATATGTAAGATCTCAATTGTGAGATTGATATAGGAATGACATAAGGTATTATAAGGTTGTGATAATTGGTATATGCAAATATAAGCAGAGCTACTCACGCAGACATCATTTGAAGATTCAAGGAAGGTTTGAAGAAGACAATCAGAGCTTAACCGGTACTGAATCCAGCATTGAAGATGCTACCTTGAGCAGTACATTATCATTGGATTTAATCATCCAATTATAGTCAGTGTGACTCTCATTTTGTGATTGAACAGTGAGCTCTAGATAGTTGGCCTTTGTGCATGTGCAGACCCCATTTGTACACACATACTATCTGCAGTAGTATCATCTAATTGTGGGTAAGGTTTCCCACCATGGTTTTTCCCCTTACAGGGTTTCTACATACAAATATATGTGTTATGTGTTGTGGATGTTATTTCTCTTTCTGTTTCATGCATTAAGTTTCACCGATATTGTTATTAACTATTAAACTGTCAACCAACATTAAGTTTGGTTTACTGGTATTATGCATCAAGTTTGATTAAGTTATATATGGGTTGAAATTAATAGACAACTGATTCACGCCCCCCCCCCTCTCAGTTGCCTCTAGGTCCTAACAATTGATATCAGAGCTAAGTCCTATTTTTATGGAAGTTTAACAGCTTGAGGAGATTCTATGGCAACTAACTATTTCAGGAAGGACAGTCCAAAACTTGATGGAACTAACTATGCTATATGGAAAATCAGAATGGAGACACATTTGAATTGCATTGGAAGAGACATATGGGATGTTACAAAGAATGGCTATGTTGGTTCTACATAGAGTCAATCTAATCCACCAAACTTGGCTAAAGATTAGGAGAATGATTGAAAAGCAAGAGAAGCACTTTTAAGCGCATTGCCAGATCAGCAAATCATGGGATTATCATATCGATCTACTGCTAAAGCTATTTGGGATAAATTGGAGACATTGAATGAAGGTGATACCACTGTCAAAATTGTAAAACTGGAATGCTTTTGGGTCAGGTATGAAAATCTGAAAATGGAAGAAGATGAAAGAATTTCTACTTTTATGGAAAGAGTTAATGAAATTGTTGTGGGTATACAATATTGTGGAGGATCCTTAAGTGAAGATGAGATTGTTTCTAAAGTTTTAAGAGAATTGTTGCTGACATACAAAATGAAAGTAACTGCTATTAATGAATTGAGAACAATCCCTAATACATCAGTATCTAGAGATACTTTGGTTGGGAAACTTTCAACTTTTGAGCTTGAGGAATTTGGTCTTGTTGCTACAATTAAGACATCAGAAAGGAAAATGAAGAATTGGAAGAACTTGAAGCACTATTCGCAAGAAAAATGCCTGAAGGTCCATCTGGAAGTAAGTATGAAGGTAAAGCACCATTTAAATGTTTTAACTACAATAAAATTGGTTATATGACATCTAGGTGTCCTGATAGACATGCAAGATTAAGAGAAGAAGATAAAAGAACATATAAGCCTAACCCTAAATATCATAGATATAGATTTAAGAAGAATAGAGACAAATCATGTTACTATGATGATGAAGGAGTTACTAATGATTCTGATGAAGAACTGAGAGACAATGGATGGGCTTTTGTTGCAATAACAAAAGATCAACCGACACCTACTATACAACCGATAGAGCAGGCCCTGGCAACTAAAATTGAAGAAAAGGATAAATGGATCATTGATTCCTGATGTTCACATCATATGATTGGTGATAAAAGTAAATTCTTAACTTTTCAGGAATACAATGGAGGTCTAGTAAGATTTGGGGATGATAAAGCTTTTTTGATCAAAGGAAAAGGCACTATATCTTTTGATGGTAAGCACAATACTGACAACGTTTATTATGTTGAAGGTTTGAAGCATAATATTTTGAGTGTTGGTCAATTAGTTGAAAGGGGATTTCAGTTACAATTCAAGAATGGTAAATCATGAATAGAACTGGTTTGGAAATTGCAACCAGTAATCAGACTAGAGGTAATATCTTTCATTTGAATAACAATGAGAAGACATGCTTGATTGCACATATTGATGAAAGTTGGTTATGGCATAAGAGACTTTTTCATGTAAATTTTGATTGCATTATAAAAATCAGTACAACTAAGGCAGTACGAGATTTACCTAAGATTGCAAAACCTCCCAATCCGGTATGTAAGGAATGTCAATTTGGAAAGCAAGTTAGAACAACTTTTTCAAGTATTCCAAATAAATCCAATAATGTTCTTGATTTAATTCATATTGATTTATGTGGTCTGGCAAGAACTAGTACGCTAATCATTGATGATTATTCTAGAATGTGTTGGGTTACTTTTCTCAGGGAGAAATTAGAAGCTTTTGGAAAATTCAAATTATTCAAGGCAATGGTAGAGAATGAAACCGGTAAGAAAATAAAATGTTTAAGATCAGATCAAGGAGGTGAATTCACATCTAAGGAATTTAATACATTCTATGAAGTGAATGGAATCAGAAGACAACTATCAACACCTCAAACACCCCAGCAGAATGGAGTTATGGAAAGGAAGAACAAAACTATTATGGATGCAACTAGAAGCATGATATCAGAAGAAAACCTACCTCATATGTATTGGAGAGAAGTAGTGAATACAACAGTTTACACTTTCAACAGAGTTCACATCAAAGGTGAAACCGGTAAGACCCCTCATGAATTATGGTTTGGTAATACTCCTACTGTTAAATATTTCAGAATATTTGGAAGCAAATGTTATATTAGGAGAGATGATTATATTGGTAAATTTGATCCTAGAAGTGATGAAGGAATATTTCGTGGTTATTCATCTAAGAGAAAGACATTTAGATGTTTAAATAAGAGATTACAGAAAATCATTGAGAGTGCAAATGTGAAGATAGAAGAACAGTTCAGAGGTAATTCAAGATCTGTAGATTCTGATCCGATAATTGAGATGATCATAAATGAACCTACTCTGAGTGCACCGATATAGAATGTAGATCTAGCCGACATCATTAGAGAATTCCATAGTGACTGAAGAATAGTAGTAAGTGAATACACTCAAGTATGTAAGATTGAATCACTCTGAAAGTCAAATAATTAGAAAAAAGTATCAAGGTGTAATGACAAGAGGAAGACTGGAAAATGAAGAGGTATGCTTAATTTCTCAAATTGAACCAGCAACTATTTTTGAAGCATGTGAAGATAAACATTGGATTAAAGCTATGGAAGATGAATTGGAACAAATTGAAAAGAATAACACATGGACATTGGTTCCCCGACCTAAAAACAAAAATGTAATTGGAACTAAATGGGTATTTATAAATAAACTTAAAGAAGATGGTAAGGTAATCAGAAACAAAACAAGATTAGTGTGTAAGGGATATTCACAAAAAGAGGGAATTGATTGCAATGAAACCTTTGCACCGGTAGCTAGAATTGAGGCAGTTAGACTATTTCTTGCATTTACAGCACACAAGAACTATAAAGTATATCAGATGTATGTTAAATGTGAATTCCTGAATGGTGATCTTGAAGAGGATGTTTACATTGAAGAACCTGATGAATTTTCTTTGACAAATGACAAAGATATGGTTTGCAGGTTAAGGAAAGCTTTATATGGATTGAAGCAAGCTCCTAGAGCTTGGTATGCTAGATTAGACAAATATCTTTTGAAGCTTGGTTACACTAAAGGTAGTGCTGACAATAACTTATATTTCAAAGTGACTAATGATGGCATCTTGGTTATTGAAGTTTTTGTTGATGATATCATTTTTAGAGGAGAAGATGGATTGTGTAAAGACTTTTCTAATAAGATGTAGGAAGAATTTGAAATGTCTATGATTGGGGAGATAAAACTCTTTTTAGGATTGCAGATTTCACAAACTGATAAAGATATACTCATATGTCAATCAAAGTACTTGAAGGAACTACTAAAGAAATTTGGTATGGAAAACTCTAAACCGGTAAGTACTCCTATGACTACAACTGATAAATTATCATTGAAGGATGATTCAACCCCTGTTAATCTAATAAGATGTAAATTTATGATTGGAGGTTTACTATATTTGACACAAACAAGACTTGATATTATGAATCCAGTATATATTATTTCAAGATTTCAGAGTAATCCTAAGGAAAATCATGAATCGGCAGTAAAAAGGATTTTCCAGTATCTACAAGGCACAACAAATCTTGGCTTATGGTATCCTAAAGATGAAAATTTTGATTTATGTGCATACACCGATGCAAATTGGGCAGGAGATGTAGATGATAGAAAGAGCACCACTGGCGGAGCATTCTTTCATGGTAGTAGATTGATTTCATGGTTGAGCAAGAAACACAGTTGTACATCATTATCAATAGCAGAATCAAAATATGTTGCAGCAACAACTAATTGCACTCAAGTATTATGGATTAATAAAATGTTGAAGGACATAAAGGTAAAATGCAAAGAGCCTATAATCATTTTTTGTGATAATTCAGCAGCAATTGATATATCAAAGAATCTAGTATTTCACTCTAAAACTAAACATGTTTCTATCAAATACAATTTTCTAAAAGAGAATGTTGCAGCAAAGGAAGTGAAATTGGTTTATGTGAATACTAAAGAGAAGATTGTAGATATCTTTACAAAGCCTTTACCTAAAGAAGCCTTTGAATATCTCAGAGAGTAGCTTGGGGTAATACCCTCACCGATAGAGACTTAGATAGTTGGAGATTGGCATCAGACCGATAGAAATTAACAGAGAAACCTTTTTTCCAGCTTTGATGGAGGAGAGCTACTTCTCAGGGGGAGTAGTTGGATAAGTTGGTATTTGTAATTAGTTCTATGAACTGATTATATCTGGTTTTTGTATTGCTTTGGCATTTGACGTCAAAGGGGGATAGATATCTATGAAAAACACATTATCCTTGGGGGAGAGATTATTCATTGGGGGAGAGATTGTTACTCTCTGCATCTATATTTTGATTTCTGGTAATTGATCTCTTCGGGAGATTGTTGGTTTTTGGTTTTTAGCATTATGACTTTGGCACTTAGATGGTTTTTCCATCTTGTGTTGCCATCAATACCAAAGGGGGAGATTGTTGGTATTATGGATGTCTTGCATTGGTTTTGTCACTGATGTCAACACTTATCAACACTTATCTTTCTAGAGATCTTTGGTTATGTTCACCGGCATGTTCAGTAACTTATGCACAGTCACCGGTATTTGGTTCACTGGTAGGTTATATTGTTCACCGGCACTAAGGATGACTTGTTATCATCTGGAGATTACTTGGTTATGTTGAAGACATGGTTTGGACACTTGTTTTGGAGATTTGGTTATTGGTCTAATCGAGTTGGCAAATTTGTTGTTACCGGCAAATTGGTCTAGGTTATGGACCGACATGCGTTATCTATTCCAGATCAACATGACATGTTATGGAGATGATTTATTGATTAGTTATTATTGTAAATGTATTGAGCCGACATGATGCATCGCATATTGATTTATTTGTAATTGATTTAATTGTAATATTCTTAGTAAGCCGACCTACACATTTGGTCTTAGGTTTTGGTATATATGTAAGATCTCAATTGTGAGATTGATATAGGAATAACATAAGGTATTATAAGGTTGTGATATTCAGTATATGAGAATATAAGTAGAGCTACTCATGCAAACATCATTTGAAGATTCAAGGAAGGTTTGAGAGCTTAGCCAGTATTGAATCTATCATTGAAGATGCTACCTTGAGCAATACATTATCATTGGATTTAATAAACCAATTGTAGTCAGTGTGACTCATTTTGTGATTGAGTAGTGAGCTCTAGGCAGTTGGCCTTTCTGCATGTGCAGACCCCATTTGTACACACATACTATCTGCAGTAGTATCATTTGATTGTGGGTAAGGTTTCCCACTGCGGTTTTTTCCCTTCAGGGTTTCCACGCACAAATATTTATGTTATGTATTGTGGATGTTATTTCTCTTTCTGTTTCATGCATTAAGTTTCACCGGTATTGTTATTAACTGTTAAACTATCAACCAACATTAAGTTTGGTTTACTGGTATTATGCATCAAGTTTGATTAAGTTATATTTGGGTTGAAATTAATAGACAACGGATTCACCCCCCTCTGAATTGCCTCCGGGTCCTAACAAGTTTCTGGTCTAAACAATAGAATTTCTAGTTCAAACAAAAACTCTCTTGGTCTAAAAAATAGAGTTCCTGGTATAAACAATAGAGTTCCTGGTATAAACAATAGCTCTCTTGGTCTAAATGTCAACTACCTTGGTCTAATCAATAACTCTTTTGGGGTTGAATGTCAAATTGCTCACGTTTCGACACTAGATCTAAATATTAGTTATCTGAGTCTGAAAATCACAAAGTTGGGTCAAAACAACAATCTCCTAACTTCAAACACTCAATTTGTTGAGTCTAAACATCATTATTTTGAACTTTAGAGTCACTATATTGCATAATAGTTTTTTTGGTCAATATAACAGTGTTTTTGGTCAATATAACAGTGTTTTTGGTCAGTATAGAAGCATTTTTGGTCAGTTTGTCAGTGTTTCTGATCTGTTCCTCAGTGTTTTTGGTTAGTATAGCAGCATTTCTGGTCAGTTTGTCATCGTTTATGGTCAGTATAGCAGCGTTTCTGGTAAACAGCACCGAAATCAGAAAACAAAAATGACCCATTTCTTAGACATTCAAACATAGAGACTAGGTCATCTTCTTGGGTCACTCAATCAGGTTATCGTTTGTTAAAATAGATTCAAAGATAGACACACTAAGGTTCTTAAGTATTCACCTTAAACAAGTTCAAGATCTAATCTCTTAAAGTGCAACATCACATTTTCTTTGATAAACTGATCGTTCAAACATAGTTTCTCATTAGGATCTATCATCCTTTATCACGAAACTACAACACTTGATGAGATTAACCCCGTTCTCTATCGTAGGATATATCATTCCTATTGAACTTGGTCATATCAAAAATAACAAAATTTGCACTCCAAAACTAAGATCGAAAAACTTGCAAATAAGCAAATACTTGAAAAGATCATTTCGTGTCTATCCATCTATACTTTTTACCTCAATAATTGATCACTTATTGCGACACATTATAGAAGATTTAAACCTCGCAAAACATTCAGAACAAGTGTATGCCCATTTTAACCAGGGCTCAGAGACGGAAGATTGTAGAAACAAAAATTGAAACATTTGAAATAACTAAAGATTATAGGAACATGGAACACGAAAATGAAATACAAGAAGAAGGGGAAATAACAAAACAACATCTCAAAGAAATCAAACAAGATCCTAAATTTGATAAATTTATGGAGAAAATATTGGAGGGAGAAAAAGAAAAATACTTCCTAATGTTAGCTAAATCTGGTGCTACACTCCCCCGCAAATTAGGACAATAAAGAAGTGACTCTTTCCATGATAACGAACGACACGAGGAGATTTTTGGTCACAAAAAGGATGACACATCAATTCCTCATAACACAAGAACTAATGAGAATACTTTTGTTCCTAATAAGGATGACGTAGAAATTCTCAATCATGTCAAATCTAATGAGGACACAAGAAGAGACCAAGATCATACTAGATCCTAAACTCGGGGTTATACAAGAATAAATCATGTGAATAATCCTCTCACAACTTTTACAGAACAAATACAAACACTGTAAACACATATTCAAGATATGTATAGAGGAACTATTAAGAAGATATTCACTTTAGGAAATTTGTCCTTACCCATTCGACAAAAATCTAAACATGATACCATTTCCTACAGGTTGTGAAACTCCAAGATATGATAAATATAATGGAAGCACTGATCCCCAAGATCATATATGAGAATTTTGCACGATGAGTATGGAGTGTGCACATGAGGATACATACCTGATGAGATTATTTCCAAAGAGCTTAAGTAGATTAGCTATGGAATGGTTCTCCAAACTTCCACCTAGAATTAGATCATTCGCAAAATTGGTGGACAAGTATGTTTCGTAATACTCTTACAAAATTCAACATGAGATCACAATGCTCAACCTATGTAATACTACACAAAAGAGTGGAGAACCTTTCATGACCTTTCTATAGCGATGGAGATAGTTAGCTTCACGATATCCTCATTCAGTGCCAGAATACGAGAAAATGGATATATTTATTGACAACCTAAATGATCAAATGAGTTATAATCTGAAAATGCAATGTCATCAAAATTTTGAAAAAATGATTGATAATGAAATCAGAATGGAGGAAGCTATGGTAAAGAAGGGTGAGTTGAAGCTATACAAAGAAGGAGTTCATCCTCCTAATAACAATAAAGACAAAAACAATGATAAGCCAAAATTTTGAAATAGAAATAGAAATATTGTCAACGATGGGATAGTGGATAACAACAATGTAAAATGAAAGCAACCAGTTTTTAATTTATCCAATTACTCAACAATGGCTCAACAAACCAACAATCATCAAAAATCAACTTTCAACAATTTCTTTCGAAGGAAATTTACAAACATTGGTGAACCACCTAGGTTAGCATTAAAGACCCTTCTCACAAACAAGTTAATTACCTTGCCAAAAGCAAGAAACTTTGAACCCAAGGTAAAACCTGCTTGGTGGAATGACAACCATTATTGTGATTTCCATCAAAACAAAGAACACCAAACAAATGCTTGTCAACGATTAAAACATGTCATCCAAGATTTGATTGATAATGGAGTGATAACTGTGGATGGACATACAACAAATGAATCTCACACAACTTTCAAAACTCCACTTCCTAACTATGAGAGGGGTGAATCATGAACAGTGCATAATGGTAAAGGTAACACAAAAGTGAACTATGCTCATACATATGACAATATGGTAAATATGATTGTGGTTAAAGAGAAACAACATCAATAACACACTCATGCTATCACAAGAAGAAAAGCCAAAGTTGTTTTGCCAGGTCCTACAACTAACACGTCATCCACTACAAAACAATACAGTCTAGTGGATCAACTAAAAAAAAACCTCGCACAAATATCCATCTTAGAACTTTTAAAGCTTTCACCTGCACACAAAAAGATTCTAGAAAGAGCATTAGTAGATAAAATAGTGTCCAAAGATCTTGATGTAGATAAATTCCAAACCATGGTGGGACACCTCACAACCCCTCACTACTTATCATTTACCGAAGAAGACAACATGTCCTTGCAACATCCCCATAACTCTCCCTTGCATATTGAAGTTCTCATTCAAACGATGTGTGTTAAATGTGTCCTAATAGATGGTGGAGTTGTCTTAAACATTTTCTCATTGAGTCTTGTTCATGTTATAGGTTATTCAGAAGATGCAATTAATCCTGGGAAAAAGATCACCATCAAAGCATATGATGAAGAAGAGCATTCCTCTAAAGGAGTTGTGATATTACCCATCAGAGGGGGACCTTTGTAGAAAGAAACAACATGCCAAGTTCTAGACTTGGACTTATCACACAACATACTCTTGGGAAGACCCCGGATACATGACACACAAGTTGTTCCATCAACATATCATCAATGCCTAAAATTTCCCTACAATAGGTAGGAAATCACGATTTCAGCAAATTCAAATCCATTTTAGTACTATAGTAATCTCAAACCAGCTCAAGAAGTCATTGTTCCTCATAATAGGGAGGCATCATCTTCAAACACAAATGAAATAAAAATCATTTGCCTCAATTCTATCAAATATGGAAAAACAAATGCAGCTAAGAGATCGAGAGAACGAAGAATATTCACTATCCCAATTACCACTTTCTCCTAAATCCTATGGAAAACCATCAAACTCTAAACAACAACCAATTGTGAAACATATTCCAATATTTGATGGAGCATTTGTTAGTGTTGGGACCTTATCAAGGAAATAGAAGACAATGATGTGCTACAGTGGCTATACAAGGATGAAGAAGTCCAACAAAAGATTAACAATGTCAAAATACCTATAGAAAAGTATGGAAAAGGATTTAACATCCTTCAAAAAATGGGATACACTAAATAGGTCCTATAGGAAAAAGAAAAGAAGGCATCTAATAGCCTATCCAACCTCATACTCAGTAGGCTACAGAAAAAGCATGCTTAGGGTATGGACAAGTTACTCTACTAGAGAACACATCCTCTAGCCAACAACAAGATGAATATGAAAACATACAAGAACAACTTGCAATTGAAAGGGAAGTAACCACTGCCAAGCAACAAGAACAAATAAACATGAAATGGAAAAAGAAGCAAGATTATGATCAACAAGAAAAATAAACTAAAGGCACCTCCCAAGGAGCATTAACTCTCAATCAAAACAAGAACGAACCTAGTACTAATCAAGAATAGCTCATTGCAAGGTTGACAAAACTCAATCTTAGTCTAGAAGAAGTTGAATATGAAAGAAGAAAAGATATAGAAAGAAAAATAGAAGAAACAAATCAAACGCTATATGAAAAAATCTATAGATTGCAATCTGAAAGTGAGACAAATTCTAATGAATGGGAATGGGATTCTTATCATTCTCAAGAATCAACTGAAGAAAATTGCTTTAAAGAAGACATAGGAGTCGATGTAGTTCACACATATGCAGGGCAAACGTTAGGAACTATCCCACTTGAATTAGAATTACATTCAACTGACTTGGACTTAATCGAGGATGATCAGGAGCTCCTTGTGCGAGGTCATTCTGATGAGAGTATCATTCTAGAAATTGACATACATATCGAAAAATTTGACATATCTATCATGACCCTTGATACCCTCGAAACATATCAACCTGGACACACCTTACCTCTAATCCATCCTAAACTTATTGATTGCAAAAATGAAACACATACCGCCATTGATACCTTTCCTAATGACCATGCCATATACATATATCTTAATGCAATCGAACCCGCAACAACTTTCACTAGGAATTTCAACAATGCATCTTCCAGTCAAGTGGGTGCCGAATCTCCCAGTTGCAAAAGTGAAAATAAAGAAAACAATATCAGGTCTAATGCTGAAAACCATTCATCGACAACATTAGACCATGAAAAAGTAAAAAGAAAGGATGCTTCTACTAGTGAAAACCTCCATGAGGCACCAGAATATGGGAGATTTGACACCTTACCTGAGCACTATCAAGAAAGGTCATCCATTTTGATCGAATCAACAGAGGCAGTTAACATTGGCACAACAAAGCAACCAAAGATTCTACATCCAACGACTTCTTTATTAGACTAGAAATGCAACAATGAATGGATTTCTTCAAATGATGCCAAATCAATTTTGTTTGGTCATATGTAGACATGCTAGAGTTGGATCCAGATCTTATTACACATCACTTAAATGTCAGTCCATGAGCCAAACTAGTTAAACATAAATTAAGGAAGATGCATCCTCATATCGCTCTTCTTGTCAAAGCAGAACTAAAGAAATTACTGGACGTAGGATTCATCAGACCTGTGGCATATCCTCAATGGGTATCAAACATCATTCCTGTTTCCAAACCAGATAAAAGTATCAGAGTATGCATAGACTTCAAAGATCTTAATAATGCATGTCCAAAGGATAACGTTCCTTTGCCTAGCATTGACATCATTGTGGATTTAACTGCTGGACACTCCATGTTTTCTCTAATGGATGGTTTCTCCAGATACAATCAGATTAAAATAGCACCTAAAGATCAAGAAAAGATAGCTTTCACGTGTTCGTGGGGTACTTTCTGTTGGAATGTCATGCCTTTTGGACTAAAGAATGCAGGTGCCACATATCAAAGAGCTATGACAAGGATATTCCATGACATGGTGCATACATTCATGGAAGACTACGTGGATGACATATTGGCCAAATCATACAATAGAGAAGAACATATGAGGATATTGGAAAAGATCTTTGATCGGTTAGAATAGTACAAGCTACGGCTAAATCCTAAGAAATGTACCTTTGGTGTCACTTTCGGCAAGCTATTGGGATACATTGTTTCATCTAGAGGTATCAAAGTAGATCCAGCTAAGGTCAAAGCAATCATGGAAATGACATCTCCCAGGAATATCAGTCAACTCAGATCACTCCAAGGAAGACTACAATCAATCAAAATATTTGTTGCTCAACTAGCTGATAAATGTCAACCATTTACTCATCTCTTGCACAAAAATGTTAATTTCAAGTGGGACCATCAATGTGAGGATGCATTCAATAAGATCAAGGCCTATTTCATGCAACCACTCATCCTAATGTCACCAATTCCAAGAAAGCCTTTTTTACTCTATGTATCAACCACCGAAGTATCATTAGGAGTTCTAATCGCACAACAAGATAATGAAGGAAAAGAATGAGCCATCTACTACATTAGCAGAACACTAGTGGGATATGAGCTCAACTATTCACCAATAGGAAAAAGCATGCTGGGTGGTAGTTTTTGCTTCTCAAAAGTTAAGACACTATCTACTATCTCACTCCATCAAATTGATAGCTAAAATCGATCCATTCAAGTATTTGCTTAGCAAGGCAACATTAACAGGAAGATTAGCAAAATGGATCATGGTCCTGAGTGAGTTTGATATTGAGTATGTGGATAGAAAATATATCAAGGGGAAAGTCATTGCAGACCAACTAGCAGAGGCACTGCTTCAAGATAATTGTCCTTTACACATTGAATTTCTCGATGCTGATATCTTAACGGTCACCACAAAAAACATGGCAATTATACTTTGATGGTTCATATACACAACATGGATCAGGAGCAGGTATTCTATTCATCACACCACAAGGTCATACAATTCTGAAAGCGTACAAATTAAGTTTTCTATGCACCAACAATATAGCAGAATATGAAGCTTTGGTTACAGGTATCAAAATGGCTATAGAATGGAACACTACACAACTTCAAGTCTTTGGAGACTCTCAGCTCGTCATCAATCAAATTAATGATGATTACCAAACAAAGGATGACAAAATCATGCCTTATAAAAAGATGGTAGATGATTTCAAGAAGTATTTTGTAGAAATCACTTTTGAGCAAATTCCAAGGAATGACAACAAAGCAGCAGATGCCATGGCAACACTTACTTCTCTACTTCATACATAGTAAAATCAAGAGCATTACAAATTCCTAGTGGAAGAGTTGTTTTACCCTGCTCATAATTTTCTTGATTCCCAAACTATCTGTCACCTTGTTGGGCATGATTCCTCCCGCTATGGCCAAACTTATACATACCTAAAAGATAACACCCTCCCTCCTGATTTGTCAAAAAATAAAAAGAGAAACTTTATTCGACAATCCTCCCATTATACTCTTGTCACAGATACCCTTTTTAAATAAGGTCTGGATGGTACTCTTTTAAGATGTCTTGATCAAGAATAATCTGAGAAGGCCTTAAATGAAGTCCATAATGGTATTTGTGGCACTCATTCAAGTGGTCTTACCCTTTCGAAAAAACTCATACGCTTGGGCTAATATTGGCCAACTATGGAACAAGATTCTTTTTAGATAGCTAAAACATGCAAACAATGTCAGATCCATCAAAATTTAATTCATGCACCAACACAAGAACTTCATGCTTTGGCAACATCTTGGCCTTTCTACCAATGGGGTCTTGATCTAGTAGGAAAGATAAATCCTTCTTCATCCAATGGTCATAAATTCATCCTTGTAGCTACAAAATATTTTAGAAAATGGATTGAGGCAGTACCTCTCATCAATATCACCCAAAAACAAACTGTTGCATTTATCTTGAATTACACCATCTGTCGCTATGGAATACCCATAACCATTATCACTGATAATGGACGACCATTCAAGAATCAGGATGTACAAGAGTTATGTGAGAAATTGAAGATCCAACACAGATTTTACACACCCTACTATCTACAAGGGAATGGGCAAGTAGAAGAATGAAACAAAACTATTTTGAAAATCCTCAAAAAGACAGTGAATGATGTTGGCAGAGATTGACATATTCAATTGAACCCTGCTCTATGGGCCTATCATACCAGTATCCGCACACCAACAAGCGCCACACCTTTCTCTCTTGTCTATGGATTAGAAGCAATACTGTTAATAGAAGTAGAGATACCTTCTCTATGAGTATCATATAAAAGACCTTATCCCAGATGAAGAACAACGAGTATCTAGATTGCAAGAGTTAGAATTGATCCATGAACAAAGACAAAATGCCTTTGATCATTTAAAGGTATATCAGCAAAGAATGTGTCGAAGCTATAATCACAAGGTCAAACCATGAGTCTTTCAAGTTGAGGAACTAGTACTAAATGAAAATCCACGAAACCAGTTAGATCGAGAAAAGAAAGGGAAGTTTGAACCAAACTGGTTAGGTCCGTTTGTGGTCACAATAGTATTTAAGTCGGGAGCATATGAGATATCAATACAGGATGGGGATCAGGTCGAGGAACCCATCAATAGCATGCATCTGAAGAAGTTTTATGTTTGAAAAAGCAAAAAATCCAAAAACAGTGAAAAAGTAGAAAATCCAAAAATAGTGAAAAAGTAGAAAACTCAAAAAAGTAAAAAAAGCAGAAAATTCAAAAATAGCAAAAATAGTGAAAAATAAAAAAAATCAAATATGCGAAAAAGTGCAATTAAAACGGATGGTGAAAACCTGGCAAATGGGTGCTATTTGTCAGCTAGCTCTTCCATCTTTTGGTTCATGCATCCTTCTGCTTGCATTCATTTCCATCAGCATTGTTCATATCCATAATAAAGCCTTTGTACATACGCAGGCATCCTAGGTGATTTCTTGCCATGGTTTGGATCATTGTATATATCATAATAAAGTTTGTTTCTAGACTAGGGGCAAAATCCTGAACCTAGCTGGGGGCAAAAGTTTTCATCGTTTAGAGCTTAATCAAACAGGTAGAACAATAGTTAGGCAACACTTGTCAAGCGAAAACTGAGACACATCCAACATTGAACATAAGATCAAATTGTCGACCATCAAACTATCAAATATCAGTCTAAACATGACAAACACATATCAATGGATGATATATTTTGACTAATGATTTTAACACTTTGACAATAATGGTTCAACTATTTTATCTTGATTTTTCACTATCATGATTTCTGAGTGACTCCAGGATGTCTTTGACTAGAGGAACAAGGAAGGAACATGATATTTTCTTGTTTGCTGTCAGTAAATTAATTGTTAATATGTGCAAAGTCATCTAGGGACATGATCATTAGAGTATCATCGAAGACATTTAGGACTTACATATAGAAATGGTTAATACTACCTGTTTTACGCAAGCAACACTTAGGTCATCTTGGTTCAATTATACCTCGATGCTTGTGCTAACTTGCAATATAAAAACCCAAGAAGGTAGTTCTTAGGTCATCATGGTTCAATTATACCATTGATGTTTGCACTCACTTCCCACATTTTTAAAGGCCCAATGATGAAACAAAGCAATGACCACATGACCGGTCCGATCGCCGCATTGCATTTAATTTTTCATTTACATTTTTAAAGTAGATTTACATTTCATTTTGCATGGGATCACAACACTCATCTTTTCCAAGGCCAAATACTTCAACATGGTGTTATCTCTCTTATTACATGATTGAGTACATTGGACAATAACAAAAATAATCAATTCATTCATCCTGCATGATAAGTTAGTTCATCTCATATAGCCATTGCATACTAAGACATCATTCATTCATTCATTTAGTTAGATCATTGCATTGCATTGCATCCATCTTATCTCAAATCATATAAAGTAACATCATTGTATTTCATTGCGTCCATCTCATATTAACATGCATGAGAAAATCATAAAAATATCATAAACATAGAAAGCATTGCATTGCACATACATCACATAGTACTTAAAGCATCACCATACATATTCGCATTTGCTTAACATCATGTAAATACTACATCATCATGTAAGAAGCATACATCCATCATCTAGAATCCATAAGCATATAGAAAATAAAGCATACATCATGAAAGTAACTGCACAACATAATCATATAGAAAATAGAATGCATACATCATCTCATAGGTCATGTAGAGCGAAAAGGATCAACTGTATATCATATCATCAAAAAGATCAATGTTCAAGGTACAATGATATCACAAAAATATATGAGATACATCACAAATATACATTACAGGAATCATCAATATCTCATCACAAAAGGTGTGTACATGAATCGATCAATGTCCCATATTAGTGTGACTACTAGGATGTGAAGTGGAACTCTATCCTGATGCGGTAGGTCTAGTAACACCAGCTGATACCCATGTACCTAAGTCCCCACCTGGGGGATCTCTCTGAAGTGGCCCTGTCACTCCTCGACTCTCAGACTGGCTCTATCCCAATCTCCTGCTCAGCTATGAAAATCCTAGAGCCCTTCGATCAGTAGGAACAACAATATAGTATAAGGTCCTGTAATACTCAGCCTCTCAGACCGCCTGGCGCATCATCTTCAGGGAAGCCTTCCCTAAACTAGACTCTCCTGACATCTGTACCTACACCTTGGCCTGCCAACACCTATCCCTAGCTACATCTCTCTTGACCATGAGAGAAGCCATCTGGACCTCTAGCTGGGTTATCTGAGAGTCTCTCTCTGCTAGTCGACTCTCTAGCTATTGAACGTGGCCTTGTAAGTCAATAATCTGAGCCTGTTGTTGATGAGATGACATCCTAATGAGGATCCATCGAGGTGACTCTTCTCATGGCTACTCAACTTGTGATACTCTCATAGGTACCTGCTCAACCTGGGGAACCTCCTGCTTTGGGACCTGATGCCCCTGATCCACTAGACCTGATCTCCTCCATTTGACCACCCAGGTCATCCAATCCTTATATACATCTCTTGTAGATCTAGAACTACTAGCTCTTGGTGTGCCTACCACTGCCATTGCCACTACTTGGCCATCTCCCCCATCATCATCTCCCTCATCATCATCTCCTCCATCGTCATCTCTAGCACCATGATCTCTTGCATCTCCTCCATATCCCTCTCTATCATCCCCTTTGTCTCTGCTATCATCTCTGACTCCACCTCCTCTCCCCTCACCATCCCTCGATCGTCTAAGAGATCTACGTCGTAGCCTCTCATCATTCTCATCTAGAACTGGCTTTGGCTCATCCGAACATGTCAGCCTAGGAAACCCATGTGCAGTAAAATATACAGTGTACTCATCTGTCATCCTGCTATCTATCATACCTAAAAGATAATCCCAATCCAGTGGCCCCAATGATTGATACTCTACACATGCTTGGTCATATGAAATAGAGAGCCCCCAAGTTGCCACATCCAATCTCCTGCGAGCATAATGAGTTGTACCCTGTGGTATCCCCTGTATTCTATCATACTGTCTCAACACCCTCATACAAAATAATCGCTCGATAACATAGGGTGCCGATCCGATCAAGTATCGTGTCAAGAATACATACAAAATCTCCACTGCATCCTCAGGCCAGATCTTGCAATCTCTATACAGTCTCCATATCACAGTATCCAGATCATCTAGTATCCATTGCCAATAATCCAATTGGCCTAGCTTTCTCTAGACAATGATGCCTAGATACCGTCAGCATAAGGCTTGCCTATAGGTCTATCTCTCTCAGCCAATGGTTGTGTGATAGGCAGGTGCTCCCAGGCCCATATTTGGAGAATGGTCACCCCTACTGATAATGCAGTTGATCTCTGGTACACAACTTGGTGTAGGTCATGATACAAGTGCGCCAACATGCATGACCCCACACAAATTGGGTCCCCTATGTCACCATCTTCTTAAGGAGATGACCCCATCCAATGGATAATCCCTTTGACCTCTGATCAGGTCAAAGGAAACCCCCAATGAATCTGACAAGAACAGTGGGTAATTTAGCATAACCTAGCTCTAGCATCTCCTGCCATGCAATTTCATATCTCCCTATCTCATCATCCTTGAACAATCGGTAGAGTACATCTATCCCACCCTGCTCGCTGAGATCATAATACACTAGCTCAACCATCACAAAGATGCATAGTATTCGATATGCATCCTCTAGTGTCACCATCATCTCATCCATTAGTAAGTGAAAAGCATTGTGTTCACTATGCCAACGCTCTGCTAAGGCTATCAATAATCCCCGGTTAATCAAAGCTCGAGGCATATCAAGAAGGGAAGATAAACCACACCTGTCAATGTGGTCTCGCTCCACCTAGCTAAGGCAGGGTATCAGCATCCATGTCTTCAGGAAGCACTCCTGCAATCAAATCATCTCATCATATCAGTCTCTTGATTTATCTATCTATCAAATAAATCTATCTATCAGCCTATTTTGCTCACTTGAGATTTCTATCAAATCTCGTTGAGCCCCTATCAATGATACTCATCTATCATGAGGTCATTATCAATCCTAACTCATCTCGCGCATACATAGAGATAATCAGAACTGATCATCAAATTTTATCAATCAGGAGTGTCTAATTTTATCAATTAGATAGCTAATCAAATCTTACCCTATCGAAATCAAAAATCAAATCAAATCGACAACAATCCAGCCTCTTTATCGAACATCGTGATATCTGGGGGTCACATACACAACAATTTTTTTATCAAAATCATCAAAACATCAATCATCCAAAAAGTAGATCAGATCATCCAAATTCATCAAAAATTCAATCGCAATCAAAAACTTCAATAATCAGGTCATCCAAAGTCGAAATTAGAAAATCAACTTAATCATCTAAACTCGAAAACTCAAATCATTTTATCAGAAATTAAAACATCAAGCCCAAATTAGTCAAAAATCGAGAAAATCATGTTCAAAATTATTTACGAAATCATGAAAATCTTGTCTAAAAATCGAGCAAATAAAAAATCAATCGCCAAAAAAAAAAACACAAATTTTTTTAAAAAAAAATAAAACATTAAATAAAATAATTTGTGTGGGCCCAACCCCTACGGTGGCATCTGCCACCCTTGTGGTGGCGTCACCATGGCACCCCCCCCCCCCCCCAATGCAATAAAAATTTGAAAATTTTCCAAAAACCAAAAAAGAAAAAACATAAATTTTTTTGGGATGAGAGTTTCAAAACTTTTCAAAAAACCCCGAAAACCCATGTCAAAAACGCAAATTTTTTTCAAACCCACATGGCAAAAATGCTACAAAATGATTTTTTCTACAATTAGCTAAATTTTTCAAAAATCAACTAAAAATTGACAAAGTTGGGTTTTCTCAAAGTACGTACCGATGGACCATAGGCCGGAGGATGCTCGTGTCACCGAACTTGCTCGAACCTATGATGGTGGTATGGGATCGCCATTCCTTCCTCTAGAGCAATTTTTTCAAACAACTGAAGTGCACAAATGAAGAGTGGTAAAAGGAATTCACCTTGATAAACTAATAATGGGGCATTTAAGTGAGATTTTTATTCCACTAATTTTTAATCATCTAATCAACTAATCAACTTGGCAGGGTAGCGTTTTCAAATTTCTTATTGGGAAATGAATCAGATCGACTCTAAAAATATCTAAAAATCGGAAAATCTTTAAAAATCTAAAAATCGCGAAAAAATTCAAAAACATTTAAAAAACTATCCGATTCATCTGCCGAGGGGGCATCCTCGCATTAGAATCTATTAGTCAGTGTCTGGGGCAACATATTGAGATGTATTATCTCAAACATCGATACCACATCATATTGAGATTTATCATCTCAAAATCGAATCAGTATCATATCGAAATCGAATCCGCATCAAAATCAAGATCAAATCTACATCTGATCAAAATCAATATCAACAACATCATCAATCAAGTTTTCTTTGAACCAACACGTCATCGCACATCGCTTCAAAGAGTGGAAAAATGTATACACCTAAAAATGGTCTCAAGATAATTAATTAAATATGCAGTTATTTATTTAATCCCCCTTCCCAATTAATTGAATGCACAAGCATATTTGATTAATACCCTTATTCATCTACTAGTAAATAAATCTACATGATTTATTTATATAGTTCATTTCATTTCCCTTTTGATTAATTATTCTAAATTAATTAATCCTTCCCCCATCTAAATCAATTATTCTAATCCCTAATTAAAATTAACAAACTCAAGTTGTTGAGATTAATTACCATTTTCCAATTATTTGAATTTCTAAATTCAAATGAGCACATGGCTCCTAAATTTTAACCACCTAACCTAACCACCCTCTAACCTAACCCATTCCATCTAATCCTAGACTCTAACTAACCCTATCCTATCTTGCACATCCTAACCTCCTTATCCTAACCTCCTATGGTGTAGATATTCTCCCCTTGAGACACATGGCACTTTTGCCACATGTCTTCTCCCTTGGACACTTGCCCTCTCATGAGCAAGGCTCCTTGACACTTGTCACCATAGAGATGACAAGTGTCCCTTCCTCCAACCTCTTCTCCAACTTCCTCAATCTTGGCCCTTGATATCTTCAGATTAGATCTGGACCGTCGATTCTTGCCACCTCAACTTTGGCCTTGGAATTCCTATAAATATCCCCCATTTTTGAGCAATAAGGATCCTTGACATTCATAGTTTAAGAATCATTACTATAGGCATTTTCATTTCAATCATCTAGTAATTAGCATTTTGGATTAATCATAGCATGTTAATCTAGTTTCTTAGATCATGCATTTCATATCATTTGCATAATCAATCATGATCAAGTAGCTACTCAACTCTTGAGTTGCCACTTTTGAGGTCATTGCTCCACTGAGAGCCAATCAATCCAACACCTTCAAGGTCCTCAAGAATAGAGGAAAATGGGACATTTCAGGGGAGGCTTATGGTTTTCATCTTTAATTTAGTTTTCAATTAAGCTTTCCATTATTTTTTATTGTCTCATTATATGTGTATGCTTGCTTCTATTTACCACATTTTTAGCATCACAATACACATCATCAATAATGACACAAAATCAGATAAAATAAAATGGTCCGTAGGTTTTTCCTTCTAAGAAAGACATAAGTTATAAGATGATTTAAATTCCTATCAAAAAATAATTTTCCTACCACGTAGAGAGGTGTCCATGTGTGATCTCTCCATTTTCTTTGAATACAAATATTTATTATTAATAAAAAAAGTAGTCATATTTTTAATGATGAAAATTTTTAAGTGACCCATGACTATAAAAGGATTAAATCTAGGGCTACACCTAATTAGGACAATTGATCTTGAATTTTCATTTGCAAGGAACTATAGAATGTAATGCACTAAATTTTTTTTTAAAAAAGTAATAAATATAAAATAAATTTTACATCTAAAATATGGATGAGAAAAGAAAATATAAAATTTAAAAATTAAAGATGAAGCAAAAGAATCTAGGTTGGATATGGATCATGATTTCACCAAAATCTAATCATATAAATACAACTTATGATTAATTTCGTGTGTAATTAAATATATAGGAAGCAAAAGCTAACAAATATGAACTAGAAAAACTCACAATGAATGCAATAATAAGAGGAAAGAGGTGCTTTTCTCTTGATTGATTTTAATGTGTCAATGTCTAAAGATTTTTCTATTTAATTTTGATTGACAACTAGAATTGGGGACTTGGAATTGCATTTATAACATTGACCATGTAATAAGTTTAGATATAGATCAAATTGATAAAAGAATATGGTGTGCACTTAATCTACTCTAAAATGTTATTCTATCATGTCATATTATTCTCCTATATTGATGGAATCTTATACACTTCTCTCCTATCTTAAATCCTTAATGTTTAGCAAGGGGTCGCAAGGAAAAGAATAGTGTGGATTGCTATAAAAAGGATGGAAGAAAGTTTACTTCATTTATGGAAGTCAATTCTCTTTACAAATAATACAAAATTGAAGACATGGTAACCAAATGCAATTTAATAGCATAAAAAGGACAAGTAGCCATGATCCCAATCATAGCTGGAACAACACATTTTAGGAGAAAACTGCACTTGTGCTTCATGTGTATCCCTTGGTTAAAAAGACATGGTTAATTTTTTTCTCTTTAGAAGATAGGCACCCCAACTAGGAACTTACAAATGTTTGAGAAAATGGATTAGCTTCCAATTATGTTACCTGATATTTGTAATAAAATGAACAGGCAGTTTCAATTTCACCTTTGTATGCAAATAAAGACATATGCACAACCCTTCATAGGACAAAATGTAAAGTGTGTGTCTAGGAAGAAACGCAATCCAATCCATGAGAACTTTTAATTCATTTCAACCAAAATTTAAAATATGCACATAATGACTAAGGAAATTGAGTTAATAATGCCTATAAAAGTTATATTTTCAAAAAAAACTCTGGATGATAACAAATTAGTTCACCCCTTGAAACAAAGCTTCCCCGTGGCATACTCACTTGCATTTGTCTCAAAATTGAGTGGATAATGCTTCTTAGGAAGAGTGATCATTAAGCCATTGTTGACTTTATATTATTATGTTCCTTACCCCAAAGAAAAGTCTTACTACTTGTTGCAATGAAATAGAAGAAACAACTGTAATGAGCTTCCTTGTGTACAACATGTTGGTAAAGCTTATTGTCCCAATGGAACTCTTAGGGATGGACCATTTTGTGATAGAATCAACACTTGTTGGATCTAATTTTAGTTCTCCTTCTTGAACCACATGATATAGTAGATTTTTTATTTTTTTAAAAATTCACATTTCTTCATATTGAATAACAACTATTTTATTTCAACACTTGCAAAATTTATTCTTAATTCATTATATGTTCTTCTCATGTAGTCTTTTGTCTTGAAAGTTGTATTCCATATTTCTTCCCATTTAATTAAGTATGTCCTTATATGAAATGTAATCTTTGATTTATAAATGAATACATATCTAGTTATGTTGACATTTTATTTGATGACATTTTTTTCTAATTTGCTATTATGATTGTATTGCCCAATAGAACAAACACTTGTCCTTATGGGTTAGAGGTCAAATAATCTCACTTAAACAATATCTTTCTTTTGGTTAGTTGTAGGAAATTGGATTAAATCGAATAGCATTAACTTTAACTTTATTGAATAGAGTTAACTTTAAATTTTACATTTTATTCTATTAACTATGTAGATATTTTTCACATGTTTGCCTAGAGTTTAGATCATCAGTCTACGCTGAGTGTTCATCCATGTAATGATGACTAAACTTAACATTAGTCTAGTCACTTCCACAATTCATCTACCTCTAGGGGTAAGTTATACTTGGATACCATTGATAGGTTACAACGTGCTATATATTAGCTTGACTAGACACTGCATAATATCCTTGTCATACCAAATAGAGATGGGGTACTCACTATTAAGGGTGAGCTTCTACGTATGATTGATATTGATCGATCATTTAATCTCTATGATGATATACAAATTGATTCTTTTTATGCTTCTCTTTCCATAGTGTTACTAGTAGCACGAGATGGAATACCATCTCTCAATAGGTTTCTAAAACTAATGTTCACAACATGTTTCAACATCATCAAACAAAAGATAGAGTCAAAGGTTATGTCACCACTAGGTGCATTGATGAACTTGTGGCACCATTTATATATCCTAGATGGCTTGCAACTCATCATAGATGGCCTCAAAAGGATGAGTTGCCTATTTATTTTTACAACTAGTTATATGCAGAGTTCCATTTGTATTTAGATGTAGATTAGGGGGTAAGTGCACAAAGATAGTGTGCAGAAAAGTGGACACACACCTAAAAAATCTTGTAAAAATAGGCACCACGATTGTGGTACTAAAAATTCAAATCACCCCATACACGCTAAGGTTCATTTTCCTCGACCCTAAAGGGACAAAAACACGTATGAGGTTATTTTATAAAAATGGTTGCATGTGTGCTGCATTAGGACTTAGCACCGCGTACACGGTACCTGTCAATTTTTATTTTTTTTGATAGACTGTGTTTTACTTTTCATGTGGCCACAAGTTGTAAATTTGGGGTTTTTATTGCTAAATCATGCATGGGCTCGCTCTTTTCTCACCCAAATGCCATGGATCCAGCTCCTCCTTTTGACCGTACACCTTGTTGGTTAACAAATTTGTCCTTTATCAAGATCTCAATTATTCACTTAACATTTGTTACCCTTTAAAGACAAATTTGTAACCACACAGTTGGATAAACAAAAAATAATTCATTCTCCTCTGAATTAATGTACAACTCCCTTCAAAGATCTTCAATGAATTAATTAAATCTATGAGCTCATGTACACTTTTAACCCAAAATCATTAAATGCATTCATCTCCATACATCAACATGTCAAGAAGATGCAAAATACTCATATATCAATTTCAGAAAGTAGCTCACTGACTATCTTAACTGATCCAACTCAATGCACACAAAAGAATGAAAATTTTTTAACTCCAAACTTTATAACTATTTACAATATGAGAAATGAGATCAATCTGAACAAGAATTCATTCACACATAAATAAATTCCTCAGATTCTAACACATAGATTCAAACTGTTAAAATCGATTTCATATATTTCATTCATGGATGAATATCTTTCCTCATATCTTCAAAAATAAATAAAGTATCAAGAGCTTATTTCCATCCACTAACAAAAATTCTCAGACTTTTTAGAGTATCATAAAATAGTTTTTATAGCCACAACCTGGCTAACGGTTTAAAGAGGGAAACACAGAAACTCCAGATTTCCGCCCTAAAGTTTTTGAGACATTTACTTAAAATTAAAAACTAAATCAAGCATAACTAATGATAAGAAAGTAGTTATGAATCTTTCTAATTGGGCTCAACAGTTGTGATAGTTGCTATATTCTTCCATCCAGCGTAAGCAACCAAGAAATATTGAATTGAGGCACCATGAGGGAGTCCCACGTGTATCATCCTCTACTTCTAGACCTTGTTTCTCCTACGAACTTGTGCAACTTTGTTGAAATGATTGTCCAAGTGTTCGATGCATAAAAACAAAAGAGGTTCAATCTTTGCGATGGTGGACAAATCATCCGGAACTAAGTCCTTTGCCTATTTGATATAATTAATCTTGCCTTCAAATGATTCCGTTATAACCTCTGCAGCTTCATGGGTCTTACCATCATCTTTTAGGCACTTGATTCCGATGGACACAAGTTCATTTCGCATTGATGCAACTAATTATGTGATCTGATTCACAAGTTTTGTTGATTCCTCATAGGCTTTCTTTATTAGGGAATTCCTCCATTCAATGTTCCTCTAGAAAACATAGATAATACTATCATCTAAGCCAGCTATAGGTTTTTCAGTGAGAAATTTCATTACTCCATAGATTTGCACTTCTCACATCTGTGCTGCTTTTGCTGCCCATTTAGCTTCTTCTTTTTTCCAATTCATGATTTCAGCTTCCAATTCCTTCATTACCATTTACACCCCATCATAAACTCTGCTCAAGTTGATAAAATATTTTGCCCCTGATTTATGAATTCCTTCTAACCACTCCATCACAGTTTTTGTAATGAGCCTGCATTTTTGTATTTGTTCCAGAGTCTTTTGGTTAGTAGGTGATTTAGGGTCAAAGGACGTTGGAAGTTGCGACAAAGGTTGAGCATTTGGATTATAAATGGCTTTGAATCTCCTTCATCTCATGCTTATCCCTTTCATGCTTCCATGTTCTATTAAGTATTTTCTTGGTTGATGTTTCAAGATGATAGGCATCAGTTGCTCGAGTTCCAACACCAAAAAAAAAATTTCAACTATGAAATCCTTTGTGGTAGGGATAGCAACAAATTCATCTATATTTGGGCAGGTAATTTCTGTAGACCAATTACCTGTACTGTCATCAAAATCAATTTTGGAGATTGTCTTAAGATTTTTTGCCTTGGGAGTCTTTCCCAGACATTTACTCACCATATCCTCCAATGGAATTGAAGCAGGGACTATGTTCCTTTTCTTATTACTTAGAGTGTTTTCTAATCAGAGAGGTCCAATGTGCATCGGAGCTTAATCAAAACCAGATTCGGCTTCCTTTCCTTTTTGTACCACCAATGTAGTAGTAGTGTTTATTACATCATCCACCTGCTGATTATCACTTATATTATCAATGTTTTGTGCCTCTGAGTTTGGATGGGCTGGAGTGTTGTCCACGTCAGAAGGGGCATCCAAATTGACTACTACTGAATCCATGGATGATTGTTTTACCTTGTTCTTGGTTTTAGACAGAGTGATCCTAGTAGGAGTCGATTCCTTCTTGACCCTCATTGGCCTTCCTGCTTGTTCAGTCTTAACCTATATTTTTTAGGAAAATGCAACACAAGGGGTGACAAGAGAGTTAGCTATTGGAACCTCAGAGGTCGAAGCTAGGATTTTTCTTGAAATTATCTCCATTCTTCTTCCTCTTAACCATTTTTTAATACTTCTAATGATAGGAAATGTCCTTGCTTGGATATGATAATCTTCATTCTTGTCCCAGTCCACTTCTGGAATCAATCCTTTCTATCTATTGTCTATAAATTAGGGATCAATTAATTCACTATCATCATCTTCAACATTAGCCACATTCATTTTTAGATCATAACACTGACCTGCTGTAAAGTGAACATTTGATGTGCCCTCTTCCTAATTTCAAATTCATCAGAATAGTCAGCCCAGAAGTCCTCAATATTTGGCACATGAGTGAAATCTTTTCTCAATGTTAGGTATGCAACAACAAATCCCTTGGCATCAAAATTAACTCGAGGTCCATACAACTTAAAACTCAAAATCTTAAACTCTAGTTCTAAATTTAAAGCATCAAAGACACTATTACAAATGAAATATGAAAATTCAATAGGGAAGGAGACACCTGACTTATGTTTATCTCTATACTTCATATCAATGTAAGCTAGTTGTTTGCATATTTCTATCAGAACCTACCCGTCGAAGGCATACCTAGGCAGTTTATAAGGTTCTCCTTCAAAACCTCCTACCCTTAGGTAAGTGAACCTAGGAAATTGTATGAAGTAGCTGCCATAAGTGTTTATCAACTACATGGCTTCATCTAACAACCTTTTATGAATATTTCCCTGCAGTTCCAACATCATTCGACCTAGAAATATATCATGCAACTTATGATAATTTTCACAAAACCTATGTTGCTGCCAATTTGGGTGATATTCATATATCATCATACCATCAATCCATGTTTCATGATGTAAACCTGACCATGACCTAACACATGCCAAGCAATATAGGAGGTATGGCGACATATAGAAGTTCTTATTACCAAAGAAACTCAAACCCTCAAAAGCCTGTCTGTAATCAATTCTGCCCAATCAATATATTTGTTATCACCAAGGACAACCTAATGAAGAAGTACACCCATTAATCTTCCCAATAGAAAGAAATTTGGTTTCCCCTTACTCTATAACATGATGACTATATCCTTTAACTCTCTAATCAAGTGTTCCCGAGTTAATGGTCTCGACAGGCGAGAACCTCCCCTTTGAAATTTTAACAACCAGTTTCTTGCAATGACACTTCTATAGAATTATTTCTTCTCAGAGAAGAGCCCTTGTGACTTACAAACTGTCCAATCCTCATACTTCTCTTTCTCAAGAATTTTCATCACAACAACAATGACCTCCTAACTAACCTTGAGTAAAACCTCACCATTTGCAATTTTTATACATCTCTCAATAGGTTCATATATGTTCATGCACTCCAAAACCATCTCAGGACATGACACTACTGGAGGGAAAGTCGCTGCTTCTACTAACCCACTATCTAGAATCTTTTGCATTAAGGGATAAATGGAAGAATTTCATGTCCTTTCATAAAATTCATCTAAATCTACTGACGATGGGAAAGTATCCCCTAACTCACGCAAGGAACAAACTAACCATGACTTTTGGTCTGTCTTAGGCAATTTTGGTCTCATTTTGGATTTACTAATAGGGAAAAAAGACACAAAAGGGGAGATGAACTGAACCAATAGAACTACCAAATAAAGGTTTCAAATATGAAATCATAGGAATGGAAGGAAGATTTTTAACTCACCTTTCATGCAGAGCTCTGATTTGAAAGGTCATGAACAGAAAATATTGCATGTGCAAATCATTTACTTACCAAATTGGGCAAAAGAAGAAGGTAGGTAATTATGTTTTTAAAAAAACAAATCTTGAGGACAGGCTTAAAAATCGTTCACATGATTTTCTATGACTGCATACTTATCCATGCCAAATTACTCCAAAAAGACTTAATTCCAGGACAATTCATTAATTACACATATTTCCCTCCATGCCTTTCTTTTAAATGATTATTCTCAAGTATGACTCTTCATCGCGACTCATTCCCTCGAGGTTCACCCTTTAAATCTGGAATGTTCTTTAAATGATTGCTACTGATGCAACACTTCTTCATATCTAAATCCATCAATTCATTGAACCTTGAACCATGAACTTTGAACTTCTTGAGAAGTGGTTCAAGTGTTCAAGTTCAAAAGAGCAAGAAAAGACAAACCAAGACAAAGACACTAGAATGCCACGGCTCACATATTACAAGAACAAGATGCAAATAGGAATCAACTTTCAAAACTTTGAACCTTGAACTTTGAAAAGGTTCAATAGTTCAAGTTAAATAACAATTATTTCAAAGACCTTGACTCTTTGAAAGGTAAGCCGCGTACTCTTCTTGAACTTGAAGCTTGAACTTTGAAAAGGTTCAATTGACAGGTTCAAGTTCAAGAAAAACTTCAACAAGACAAAAATCGAGACTTACAAAAGCCCAGACTAAATAAAACACTCCTTATTTTGATAACATGAGAACAAAATGCCTCAGAAAATTGTGGAGGGTAACATCGGCTCTGACTGGGGAGGAGGACTGTAAAGGACTAGGGAGGAATTCTGAATCTCTAGTTTCGCACAAAAGGTGGAAAATAAGACCGACACCAACAAAACGAACACACCAAAACTGACACAACCAAAAGCAAAACAAAACTAACCTACAAAACATGCAGGGGACTCTTGCTTTACAACTTATATAGCTTAAGATCTTGTCCATTATAAGACAGGGGAAGAACAATACCATCAACATAGGGAAGCCTGAAATAATTAGGCCCTTTAACCTCGTGAATAAAAAGTAGACCTTTCCACAATAATTCAAATTTACCATGTGCCCCTTTAGGTTCTCTTCTTCTGTCCTAGAGTAAGACTTGATCTTCTTGCATAAATTTTCTGGGTTTGGCTCTTTTGTCAAAAAATTTCGTGACATGTAGCTAATGTTCAGTGATCTGATCAATGAGTTTATCTCTTTCTTCTTCTATTTTCATAAAATGCATGATTCTTTTCTCTAAGGAATTCTGAAAATATACATCCTCAACATCTGTTTGTAATTTTGAAGCTGCTAGATCTAGAGGAAAAGATAACTGTACTCCCACACCATACACTAATTCAAAAGGATACATCCCTATTTCCCTTTTAGGAGACTTCCTATCTACTCAAAGAGCCTCATACAGTTTCATGTGCCAGTCCTTTGAATTTTCACTTACCAACTTTTTCATAATGTTTATCAAGTTCTTATTGCTGGACTCTACTTGACCATTGCCTTGCGGATAGTAATCTGATGAGTGGGCAAGAGAAATTCCATGATCATAACAAAACATAGATATTTCTGTAGAGGAAAAATTCATAGCATTATCAGTCACTATCTTCTGAGGAAGTCCAAAGCGAACCAGAATGTTTTCTTTTTATAAATCAGAAACAACTTCAGATGTAGTCTTTCATATAGGAACAACATCTACCCATTGCAGTAAGTATGTGTGTATGTCCAACACTTGAGGTAGGCAACAATGGACCTATGAAATCTATCCCCCATGGCTTGAATGCTTCATCAATAACAACAAGTCTAAGGGGTAATGTCACAAGTTGTGGCTTTCCTGTGAACAACTTCCATTTTTATCAATATGCCACCTAGATGTAAGCATCTTTGAACATGCCTAGCCAATAATAATAATTTCTTAAAATTTTATAAGAAGTCACCATCAAAGAAAAATGTCCGCTGCAAGCTTCATTATGAAATGTCTTCGGAAGAGCTTCTTGATGTTCCTTATCCACACAACATAAGAAAGTGTCGTCCAATCCATTCTTGTAAAAAAAATCACCAAAGATGACATACTTAGAAGCTTTCAATCTCAAATTGCATTTCTCCTTAGGTGACAAATGCTCAGGACATTCTCCATATGTTAGATAAAATACAACATCTACAAACCAAGAATCTTGAAGACCCACAAACAAAACCAAAGGTAGCTCTTCATGCATTTCATTCTTACTCTCTACAATCAATTTACATAAGCCTTGTCCCCTTACCAATTTAGTTGGTTTAATATCCAGATTGAACTCCTGTATTTTTTATACCCATGTAGATCCGCTATTCATTCCAATATCTTGTTGTGTCAAAATACTTTTAACAGTTGAGTGTGACACATACACTATTGCATGAGAATGAAGAATGTAATACCTAAAATTCTTAACAACTTTTACCATCGTAAATGCTTTCTTCTCCATTATTGAATATTCTAGTTCATGCTTCTTAAGTGGTACACTCATGAAGGCAATTGGAACTTCCTCATTTTCCTCATTTTTTTGCATTAAAATTCCTGACATGGAATCCTCAGAGGCATAGTAGTAGATGATGAAATCCTTCTTAAAATATAGATTGATGAGCATAGGAGCCTGCGCTATAGCTTCTTTTACTACCTCAAACGCTTTTTTTCCTTCTTCATTCCATCTGAACACCTGTTTTTCACTCATCAAATTCACTATGTATCGAGTAATCTCTACAAAATCAGGGACAATGCTTCTCAAAAAATTCACTTGACCAAAGAAGGATCTAACTCCATTTCTATTTGATGGTAAACTTAGCTGCTGGATTGCCTTCACCCTCTCCGGATCTACCTTGATGCCTTATTTGGAAATGATGTGACCAAGCAGTTTACCTTCAGTAACACCGAACACTGACTTCTTCAGATTCAAAGATACTCCATGCTCCCTGCACCTTTGCAAAAATTTCCTTAAGTCTCTCAAGTGATGCTTTCTCCTTTTCGAGAAAACAATTAAATCATCAAGGTATACAGCGATTATTTTATCTTTTAGGTGACCAAATGACAAGTCCATAGCCCTCTAGAAGGTTTCTCTTGCATTTATTAGACTAAACAACATCCTGTTATATGCAAAGGTACCCATGGGAGTGATGAAAGTTGTTTTGTGCTGATATTTTTCTGAGACACTAATCTGATTGTAGTTTGAAAACCCGACTAACATCGACATCATCTCAGAACCTGAGTCTGTTTACAAAATATGATCCATAGCAGGCAGTGGATAATTATCCTTTAGACTAGCTTGATTCAAGTTTCTAAAATTCGTACAAATCCTTATTTCTCCATTCTTTTTACGAATTGGAACTATATTAGCTATCCGGGTGGAATGATGAATGGGATATATAATTTTTGCCTTTAACATTTTATCTACCTCCTTGAAGATGGCCTCTACAACCTTGGGATTAAAATTTCTCAATTTCTCCCTAAATGGACTTGTTCCCAGTTTCATAGGAATATGATGTTGAAACTACCCATCCCTAAAATTTTTTAGATCGTCATAGCACCAAGAAAACACATTCCTGTATTCCATTAATAAACTAACAAATATTCTCTTCTCTTCAGGGATACAATACTTTCCCAAATTGATGAACTTAGGATCCTCTTCATCACCAATATTAATCCTCTCATAATCCCCGGAATCATGAGTTATTGGTAATTGTTCATCCTTCCTCTTGATGAAAGTATCCTGGCAGTCAAAAAGGTGCTCTAAAGACACTAACCCTCTAGGAATCTTATTTCCTTTCAACCGGATAATTTCATCTCATGGACCCTCTCCTAGATCTGGGGATAATTCCTTACATTCAGTTTTAGATCCTTCAAAGAATGCAGTCATGAACATTTCAGCACAATGTACAAAGTTTTTAATGTGCTTATCATTTTCAAAGACTTACCAAAATTTTGAGTTATTAGGGACACTTGGCCTATATATTAACTCCACCCAATAAGTATCTACTGTGAACTTAGGATGAGGAATCAAGAGAGAAGCCAACAGTGCCAAAGAATCAACTTTAGAATTGAATTCACATGGGATGGCTTCAATAGAAAAAGTGTCAAATCCTTCAATTTCATCCCATACCCTATTTCAGTAGTGCTTTAATCTTTCATTCTTTATAGTGAATAACCCTCTTACTTGTTTTACAATCAACTCAACATCTCCTTTTACTCATAATAGTTTCACTCCCAATTTCTTTGCTTTAGCTATTCCCAACAACAGGGCCTCATATTCAACAGTATTATTTGTGTTTTTAAACTCCAACTTGAAAGAGAAAGGAATAGGTTTGCTAGATGGAGGAATAAGAACTACTCTGGCTCCAAAACTAGATGCTAAGCAACTTCCATCGAAATCCATTATCAATAGCTCCTCAAGTGCCTTAGGCTAAGACAAATTTCCTACAACTTCATTATCAGATAAGATCATATAATTCCCAAATTCACATTCATGGTATAATATTTGTGCCTTCGGATCATCAAGAGGAAAAGCAATGAGCTTAGATTTTGCCTCTAGTTGTAAAATGACCCATTGTTTCCCTATGGGAATAGTGGCCTGAGACCAATCCATTTTAATTTTGCCTCCTAGGTCTCTACAAAATGTATGACTAAGAAACATGCCATAACTTGCAAGAATATCAGCTATTAGAATAGTTAACTTAACTCTTTTATCAGGATGAGCAGCAAGGGCTACTTAAGCATCTTTAACATATCCTAACAAGGGTATCTGTTTGGATTCCATGGAGTAACATCTACCAAAGGTTTAAGTTAGAGATAATCCCAGAGCCTTGGCTACAATAGATGGCATGATGTTATTTGAGGCACTAGATTCTATAATACAATTATTCAATTTATGTCCATTTATGAATAGGGATATATAAAAAGGCTCAGATTTTGTTTCAAGGATAGACAACATGTCATTAGCTTGATGGGCAAATATTTCAAGGGAAGCTTCTATTAGGTCCCGGAGACAACTGAGAGGGGGGGGGGGGGTGAATCAGTTGTCAACTAATTTCAAACCAAAAAACAACTTAACCAGCTTAACTAACTTAATGCTTAATACTGGTAAACCAGTTAAGTATGCCGGTAGACAGTGTTAACAGTTAATAGCTATACCGGTAAAGATTAATGCATGAAACATAAACACAAAGTCATCC
This sequence comes from Cryptomeria japonica, assembly GCF_030272615.1. Classification (NCBI taxonomy): domain Eukaryota; kingdom Viridiplantae; phylum Streptophyta; class Pinopsida; order Cupressales; family Cupressaceae; genus Cryptomeria; species Cryptomeria japonica. The sequence goes on from NC_081412.1 coordinate 136,519,876, forward strand.
ACAACACATGACACCAATATTTGTACATGGAAACCCTGTAAGGGGAAAAACCACGGTGGGAAACCTTACCCACAATTAGATGATACTACTACAGATAGTAAGTGTACATAAATGGGGTCTACACATGCAGAAAGGCCAACAGCCTAGAGCTCACTGCTCAATCACAAAATGAGAGTCACACTTACTACAGTTGGATGGTTAAATCCAATAAGAATGTATTGCACAAAATAGCATCTTCACATGCTGGATTCAGTACCGGTGCAATGCTGATATGCTTTCACAAAAACCTAACTTCACCTTCAAATGATGTCTTCATGTATAGCTCTGCTTAATCTCACATATACCTTCACACAATTCTTTTTTGCATTCCACATTCGATCTTACAAATAAGATCTTACATTTATACCATAACCTAAGACCAATTTTAGTAGGTCGGCTCTACAAGATATTACAATAAAACCATTTTACAAAAAATATAATATCCGATGCAATAACCGATTGAACATGTCGGCTTAATGCATTTACAACAACAACTAATCATTTCCTTAGCGTGTCATGCTGATCTGGAAAAGATAAACCTACCGGTGTAACCCTAGGTAACCCTGGACCTATTTGTCGGTAAAAGCAAATATGCAAATATGAATATACCAATGAACAAAACTCCAGGACAAGATGTCCAAATGATGTCTTCAACATTACCAAGTGTTTTCCACATAATTCTGAGTGTCGATGATCATTATATCCTGTCAGTGAACCATATACCAGTAACTATGCAATAGTTACTTGCTTGTTGGTGAATGTTGTTGGATCTCCAAAGTGCTAGTGTTTTAGTAGGTGTTGACATCAATGAAAAAACCATACCAAAATACTAGTAGCTTCATGAGTAGCAAGACAAGTTGACTCATCTTCTTTGGAGGCCAAAGTAGCATTAACTAATTATTGTATCATATCAGCTTGTACATATGCATTATTTCCTTTCACAAACTTAACCAACCTATCAAGCTCTTTAGGGTTTAATTTAAGATATTCAATTGGCATGATTTGAATTCGAGAGGATTTACAAATTCAACAATATCAAACAAACTCTCAATGTCTAAAGACTTCAATGACTGAGGTTCTTGAGGTCTCAAATTATTATTATGAAACCAGAAAATGATTTCCTTACCTTTGGGATTCACAAAAGAGGGTGAAGAAGCACTTGGAGGTTTGATATTATGCTAGTTTCTAGTCAACACAACATAGGAAGGATCCTCTAAGGTAACCAAAATATCACCTCCTCTTTTTGAATCAGACTCATATTCCAAGAAGTAGATTCTAGAGTCGTCAGGCTTCCTGTGAGATTCTTCTTCACTTGATTCCAACAACACCTCCTTTGAACCAACCAGTTGATCATAACGTACCATTTTCGGGCAATAATTTCCATCATGATTATCAGTAAGATGAAAGATATACATGTTTGCTTTAGGTGGGGGTGCCTCAATTGCCAGTCTTTGTTGTGTAGGAGGCAATTGTAAAGCTTGACTTCTGACTCCTATTGACTGATTAGGAACTTTCCTTGAAATATCTTGGTAAGGCTATGGATAAGAAGTATTCATTTTGGGTAATTGCCTCTTCAAAGTTATCATATCATTCATTAATCATTGAATCATAGGATCAAATGAAGTTGATGTCTGTGTCGTGGAAGTTTGAACTTCTCTCTTCTACTTTCCTACAGTGATCAAATCATCTTCTAATTCTATGACCAATGTTTTCACATTAGCTAGGGCTACTACTCTTTGCATGCGGACCAGGAAACCAATCTCAAAGGGCATAGAAATAATGAAAAATAATTTCAAATTATCATCAGAAGGCCTTTGGTTTGTTGGAATCTTATGGACAATTTTATCAAACTTAGCCACAAAATCTCTCATGGATTCAAGGAAATTTCTTTCTTTAACTGGGATAATTGGGCTAGAAGAGAATGTTCATCTTTGGATAATTTGAACCTAGCTTCGAACCTAGTTTTAAGATCTTTCCAATTAGTAATTGTACCATTTGGTAAATTATAATACCAATCTGTTGCTACCTCGGCCAATGTTTGTACAAACAATCTCACAGTCACATCTTCATGCTGAATAGCTAGAACACCACAAGAAACATTAAATGCATTCAAATGGTCATCTATTGAGACCTTTCCATCACCACTAAATTTAGGCAGATGATCCCTAGATCCTTTAGGTGAAGGATTAATATTTGCACCAAGAGCGAGTGGTCCTACGATAGGGCCCCAAGGATTATTTACAGCCATGGGCAAAATGATATTTAAAGGTGTAGGGTTGATTACACTAGGGAAATCAACACCATGTAATGTTAGGGCTTGACAGATAGGAGCTTCATGAGACACAAAAGAAATAATAGGAGGTCTACTCTTGGCTCTTCTTCGAGGTGTAAAAGAAGTTGAAAAGTTCAAGCCCTAGAGTTCTTGAAAAATAGAATCAATCACCCCTTCACGCCTCTGGGACCGAGTATATCTTCTTGAATCCAGCCTATTTATAATGCACTAGACACTTCAAATAAGAAGGAGATTAAGACAACCCTATATATCTCATTATTTGACTCCCCAGCAGAGTTGCCAAAAATTTGTTGGTTAATAGATTTGTCCTTTGTCAAGATCTCAATTCTTCACTTAACCTCTGTTACCCTTTAAAGACAAAGTTGTACCCACACAGTTGGATAAACGAAAAATAATTCATTCTCCTCTAAATTAAAGTACAACTCCCTTCAAAGATCTTCAATGAATTAATTAAATCTATAAGGTCATGTACACTTTTAACCCAAAAGCATTAAAGGCATTCATCTCCATACATAACCATGTCATAAAGATGCATAATACTCATATATCAATTTAAGAAAGTAGCTCACTGACTATCTTAACTGATCCAACTCAATGCACATAAAAAAAGAAGAATTTTTGACTCCAAACTTTAAGACTATTTTCAATATGAGGAAGGAGATCAATTCGAACGAGAATTCATTCACACAGAAATAATTTCCTCAGATTCTAACACACAGATTCAAATTGTCAAAATCGATTTCATATATTTCATTCACATTAGAATATATTTTCTCATATCTTGAAAAATAGATAAAGTATCAAGAGATTATTTCCATTCACTAACAAAAATTCTTGGACTTTTTAGAGTATCAGAAAATAGTTTTTATAGACACAACTTGGCTAACAGTTTAAAGAGAAAAACACGAAAACTCCATATTTCCACCCCAAAGTTTTTGAGAAATTTACTTAAAATTAAAAACTAAATCAACCATAACTAATGATAAGAAAGCAGTTATGAATCTTTTTGATTGGGCTCAACAGTTGTGACAATTGTTGTATTCTTCCATCTTGTTATCACTGTTTAAAATTGGATATTCTTGTTCCATAATTGGCTAGAAGTCTGTAAAATGTGTCTAGTATGTCTTTGTTACCTCTGATTTTCTTGGGTCAGAAGAGGGTTTAAGGTTTTCAAGTTTTAACCCTTCCTATGTTTGCAAAAAACCCCTTATGTTCTATTTCTGAGTTACTTTTACCACTTAAAGAAGGGTCGGTCTATCGTGAAAAGTGTCCCCCCATTAGTTTTTTTCCCTAGGTGGTCTCTTAAATATTTTAAATATGTGCACCTTTACCTTTATCCTATTTTAATGTTTGTCAGGGCCCTTAATTATTGTACAACTCATTGTTGATCCAATGGTTGTCGTTGTTTCGTTAAGCAGAGATGTCAACAAGTTAAGTTTCGTGAAGTAGCAAAAAGGACTGCATCTTGTTTTAAATCTAACGGCTCATGTTGATTCGCTAGCCTGAGATGTGCATGAAATAAGTTCTACGAAATAGCGAAAGACTTGGCGGGTCCCAGAGGCGAGCGACTTCTTTGGTTAAAGGATGATCTGTTTAGAAAAGATCAACAGCTCGCGTTGATTCATGGCCAAAAGATGCACATGTTCTACCTTTCACGAAGTAATGAAAAGGTGGTGGGCCTAGGCGAGGTGGTCGTAGCAAGGGTAACAAATGAGAAAGTTCCTAAGATCCAATGGATATCGCTGCTTCGTGAAGATAAGTAACCTACGTTTTAAGCTCTATGAAATGGCGAAAGGAGTTGGTGGGCCCGAAGAATAGGCAAGTCATAAAGTTAAAGACTGATTAAGTATGTTTTAATCGGACGGGTGTCATGGATTCATGGCCTAAAGTAAAGTGGAGATTAGTGATCGCGAAATGGCGAAAGACAGGTGGCAGGTCCGATGGTGCTTAGCTAGCAGTCTAGTGGTAGGTCTAGGTGGCGATGATGGAGCAGTGACATGGTAGGACAGATGGTTTGTTCTATGGAGTGTAAGGGTGACCTGTCAAGTGCACGTGGCTCTGAAGGGTACAATGAGGGTCCACCTTGGATCAACCGACAGTTGTGTGGAGAATAGTGAAGTAAAACATATGGCAGTTTCAGAATGGAACCCGATGGAACTTCCTGAGCAAATGGCTGACCACCACGTGGCATTTGTTAACTGGTGACGAGATAAAGAAAAGTGATATCCAAGATAAAGGGCCCACTTGAAGGGTCTAAAGCATGTTAAAAGGTGTTCATCTCATAGTCAATCCAATGGTTGTCATTGTTTCATGGCCCGAAGATGCCTACAGCTTAGTCTCTGCAAAATGGCGAAAAATACTAGTCGTCAAGGTAATGCACGGTTAGTTAGTTAGACTGACTGTCATTGTTTGAGATAAAGACCGGGCATGTAGATTATGATCTAATGGCTGACATTGCTTCGCGAAAGAAAATTTCACAAGGTTTAAGGCCTGCGAAATAGTGAAAAGTAGGTGGGGCCCATCACTAACACAGAAAGACCGGACGGAGTAAAAGCAGAGCAAGTTCCCGTGATCCAACGGTTATCGTTGTTTTGCGAAAGAAAGGTGTGGAGGGTTAAAGGCCCATGAAATAGAGAAACAATGAAATAGAGGAAATACTCAAAGAATTTATGATCCATTGGAGCTCATTTTTGAATTCGATTTATGAATTCAATTCTAAGGTGATGGCCGAAGCATGCAGAATTAATTTCTAAAATTCAATGTCAACTTGCCATATTAGAGTCCGCATCAACTTGAATGTTGGCATCATTTCAACAAGTCTGTTGCAGAGAAATTGGTGCAGAGTGGTTTTCTTCAAGCGAATATCAGGTTTTTTGTGCTTTTTCTTGCTAATTCTGGTTCGAAATCAGTGATTGCTATGTGAATTGTTTCATTAGAGGTTAGTGCAAGTCTCAATTGATATAGTTGCATTATCAAGATGGCACCAAGAAGGGAGTTGATAGGAAAAGTGAATTACTAGGATAGGAACATTTGTGATGATTTTTGGAACAGTTAACTATGTCAACCAATGTCGGGGCTAAAGCGAAAGAATTAGTACCAAAGAACCCTCGTCTTAGAATTGGGGATGGCTTATATGATAAAGGTAATTGGTTAAGGGATCCAGAAATAGAGATGTCGGGTTTAGGATTGTTCAAAGTAGGTTTTGGTCAAAGACATTCCCTTGCCCCTTTAAATAGCACATGGGAATTGGATGTGGGGAAGCTTGAGGTCCCTGGTGTATTCATGGATGTAGATTTGTTGACCCTGATTGCACAAAATTATGACCCTATAGCTAGATGTATCAGGAATGTAAAGGGATCAGCCTTGATTGAAATAAATGATGATGAATTCATAAATGTATTTAAGCTTAGTGAAGCTTCAAACCTATTAGAACCTATTGATTTTGAGTCATTAGCCTAGGTCTATAATGCACAAAGGGATCACCTTAGGAGTGGCCCACTGAAAGAGTTCTTTGTTAAGATAGGAGGGTTAACAGTTGTAGGCCCCAGTACAATGGAACCTTTCTCCTTAAATCTGTTTACTCTGAGAGCTAAAGGTGTGTATTGGGCACTATGTCAGATCTTTGGAGAAGATGCTGAGAAAAACATGCCAACCCATTACATGCTGATGATTGCACAAATTCTAAACCCCTCTTTGGCAATAACATTTGATTATGCGCCATACCTTACTGATGCAATTCATGCAGGGTTAGTAGGGATAAAAAATGGTAAGGTGGACAGGCCGTTTGGATGGTATTCCCTTTTAATGCATATGTTTTTGTTCAAGGGTGCTGACTATTTTGCAAAGGAAATGGATTTGGTTAAGGTAAAAGATAAGGAAGAGATGCCTATTCAACTTTGGAGCACTGTTTTATCCTGGGATAGAGAGGATGCTAGTTTTTTATAGCTTGATAGATGCTTTGCATCTAAGATTAGATTTATTTTGTGCACAAAGAACCCTAGGATTCCTAAGGCTCTTTTGGAATTCCTCAGGCCAAAAGAGTTTGCTGAGGGTATAAAAATTGTTCACAATTGGAGAGATATGTATTTGTACCCTGTTTCTACCATTTTTAAACTGTATGGTTTTAGAGGTACTCCCTATCTCTTGCCCTATCAGGTCCCATTGAAGATAGGGATTGTAGAAGTCTTGAGGCAGATTGGAGGTGTACAAGAGGAAGGGCTGACAAATAGGGTTAAAGGGACCATTTTCACAACCATTACTATTGCCCATCATTTTGTAATCACTAAAGGTGGCTGGAAATATTTTGAAGAATTGTTTAAGCCATATAGGTTGTCAACTGTAGTTTCAAGATGTGCAGACCCTAAGGATTTTTTCAACGGCATGTTTAGAAAGAGGGCAGTGTGTAAAGGTAGGCCTCACCAATTTCAGTTCCCTGAAGATTTAATTAGAAATGAATTCAGTTTGGATGAGTAGGAACTGAGGAAAGAGAAGTGGGTTGCATATAAGAGGGCTCTTGATTTCATTCATCAATTTGATAGTAGTTATGACGCTCTCTCTAGTTTCAATCCCTTTGAGGAGAAAATCAAATTCTTGGTTCTCTATTTTGAAGACCTCATGCAAACCTTGAAAGAAAAAAGGGAAGCTATAATGCAAAATGATCCTGACAAGGTTAAATTGGTCCTAGCTAAGCCTGCCTTTTCTAAGGCTATCCCACCTAGTGATTATGTAATGCATAGGAAATCAAAGTACAATGTGATGATGCTAGTGACAAGTGAGCCTTCCACTTCAAAAGGGAAAAGAGCAATTGAGGATGTCATTGACATCCAAGACTCCCCTAAAAGGCAAAGGGTAGGAAAGGAAGTGCAAACTAATGAGCCTTTGTATTCTCCATCTCAGTCCCCTATCCACATAGGAGATGAGCAGGCAGTGGCCGAACAATTGTTACAGTTAGGGAGCCTCGAGGAGATTGCCTACACATATGAAGAGACCCAAGAGGGGATGCCAGAAGAGCCACCTAGTGCTGAAATGAACTTGACTAATGGTGAGCTAAAGGGAAAAGAATTAGACCTTACTGTTAAGCAAGCCAATGAGGAGTTCCTGGCTGACAGTAATTTTGTTACAATAGGGGATTTCATGCAATTTGTGTGGAAACAAAATATGGAACAATTCAAAGCTAGATGTGAGCAAAGGAAGAGCAAACAGCCTTACAGGGATGTAACTCGGGTGGAAGAAGAGGTAAAGAAAGAAATGATTGAAGAGTTTAAGACTATTACTCTTGAGAAGGGAAGAGAGATGGTGGCTAAGGCTAGTATTGTAATCCTCCCTAAATGGGATATAGTTTATGCTCTAGTTCTTGAAGTAGTGAGAAAGGAAACGAAACCCATGGAAGGAGTGACCTTCAGCAAGGATAATGTTGCTCTAGTCATATGGTCACTGAAGAAAGATGAGAATAAGAGGAGGAAAGGAGTATTAGATTCCAATCTCTTAGGAGGCATGATTGTAAAAAGAGTCCAAGATACAGGAGTGGTGGAAGTTGCAAGCACGGTCTTGGAAACTGCAAAGTTCAGTGTGGCAGTAGTAGAAAAGGAGGGAAAAGAGAAGGCTACTCTCCAATTAAAATTGGAAACCATCTTTAAAGCTTACAATGAGGCCAAAGAAGGAATAGCCAACAGAGACAATATTATTGATAGACTTCGGAGTCAGTTGGCAGGTCAGCACCATCCAGGTGAATCCTCTACCCTCATGATAGCCAGCTCTCCAGCAAGACCTCCACCTACCAGTCCCATTATAGAATAACCCCCTTCTCATATGCCTTATGGTTTCCAGTCAGCTGAAACTGTCCAACATGAGTTGGAAAAGTTGAAACAAGCTCAAGCCTTGTTTGCAAGCAAATATGAAGAAAAGGTAAAAGCCACAATTTTGAAGTTTGCTGATTCAATCAAGGCCTCTATTGTACACATTTCTATGAAAACGATCCTGGATGTTCTGATTGAATTAAGAAAGGATGAAAATACTTTGGAGCCAATTCTTAATAAGTGGATGCCTAGAGGTAAGGAGTTAGAGCTCATGTGTTCATCCCATGCAAATGCAGAGGCAAATGACAATCTTAGGTCCACTAGTGAGTTTATAAAAGAAATGAATATATTCTCAGAGGAAAGGGCAGGTGTAAAAAGAAAAGCCCAATTATACAGAAAAGAATATTCAGATCACAAATATGATTTGTTTCTACCGGGGTTTTGTTGGTCCCATTCAGTTGAAAGAGGAGAAGGCATGGCTAGAAGAGCTGGACCACAAATTGTCCCAAAGGGTTAATGAAATCATTAACACTGATGACACATCCTTATTTGTCCAAACAGTTGAAGAGATTGAAAAGGTGAAATCACATTATGGTTTCATAGAAACAAAAATTGGGTAGTTAAGGGTCACTTGGAAAAGGCTAGAAAGGATGAAACAAAAGATTATTAGCTTTGATTGGCCAAGTGATGACGTGTTTCAGGAGTGGAAGGAAAAATATATCGGACAACAAGAAGATACTCCAAAACAAATAGAAAAGGTTGCAGCTAAACAACAAACAGAAGAGGCCATTGATATTGAAAAAGACTTGTAACTGTTTCTTGGAGAGTATCATGGTTTGTAACAAACCTTTCTAGGAATGTCTGAAGCTTGTATGCATCCATAATGTTATAAATGGATACCAGGACTAGTGTAAAAAAATCATCACAAGAATTTTGTAAGGAACCTCTGGCAAAATATATTTAGGACCTTTTCTGGTTTTAAAGAGATTGCTCTGAGTTATGTAATATTTTTCAGGAATGAATATGAATATATAGATCAAAGTTTCAGGCCTAAAATTCCTTTGTCTTATGGTATGCATTCTTTAGTTTGCTGGTTTCATTTGGATAATCTAGGGTTGTTCGAATGAACATGGAGTGTAAGGCACTCTTGTAGATGTTATTTCAGACTTTTCTCTTCAAGAGAGAGATTAAATGTGCATGAAATACTTTTGTCAGCAAGTCTATTGTTTGTTGCTATGAATTTGATGAATTGTTTTAGTTGAATGGGAGAGGATCTATATATATGTTAGGCATGTATGGGATTCATAAAAGCCAACTGATGAGATGTATATGAGTATTCCATTTTTTGAGAATTATTGTTTGATTTAGGTGACTTTGTAGCCTAGATAAGGCACTGGTATCAGATTGTAGGATCTCTTTCTATCTTTTCTTGAAGATCAATACTAAAAACGAATGCAAGTTTTTCCTTTAGTGTTTTAGTTTCATTTAGGTGATGAAGTCCATAGGTTTTTTAGCATTGGTTTACTGTGGATCTCAATTTTAAAGTGTGAAGATATTCACAGAAGGTATACCCACCTGAACTTTGGATAAGTTAAAAGTGTAGAAGGTTCTCAAAACCTTGTTATATGTTACTCTAAGGTTCCTTTTTCCTTGATCTCTTTGTATTCAGACAGAGTTATTCATTTTCTTACAGAGGATAAGAGGGAAATTGGAATTTGAGACCAACACATCCAGTGTAAGAAACGAAGAAATCCCAAATTGAGGCACCATGAGGGAGTCCCACATGTATCATCTTCTGCTTCCAGACCTCTTTTTCCCTACGAACTTGTGCGACTTTGTCAAAATGACTGTCCAGGTGCTTGATGCATAAAAACAAAAGAGATTCAATCTTTGCAATGGTGGACAAATCATCCGGAACTAAGGCCTTTGCCACTTTGACATAATGAATCTCACCTTCAAATGATTCTGTTATAACCTCTATGGCTTCGAGGGTCTTACCATCATATTTTAGGCACTTGATTCTGATACAAACAATTTCATTTCACATTGATGCAACTTATTATGTGATCTGATTCACTAGTTTTGTTGATTCCTCATAGGCTTGCTTTATTAGGGAATTCCTCCATTCAATGTTCCTCTAGCAAACATACATAATACTATCATCTAAGCTAGCTACATGTTTTTTAGTGAGAAACTTCATTACTCCATAGATTTGCACTTCTCGCATCTATGCTGCTTTTGCTGCGCATTTAGCTTCTTTTTTCCAATTCATGATTTTAGCTTCCAATTCCTTCATTACCTTTAATGCCCCATCATAAACTCTGCTCAAGTTGATAAAATATTTTGTGCCTAATTTTTGAATTCCTTCCAACCACTCCATCATAGTTTTTGTAAGGAGCTTGCATTTCTGTATTTGTTCCAGAGTCTTTTGGTTAGTAGGTGATTTAGGGTCAAAGGACGTTGGAAGTTACGACAGAGGTTGATGATTTGGATTATTAATGGCTTCGATATACTCTGTCATTCTCCTTAGAATCTCCTTCATCTCATGCTTATCCCTTTCATGCTTCCATGTTCTATTAAGTATTTTCTTGGTTGATGTTGTAAGATGATAGGCATCAACTGCTCGAGTTCGAGCACCAAAAAATATTTTTTCAACTGTGAAATCCTTTGCGGTAGGGCTAGCAATAACTTCATCTATATTTGGGCGGGTAATTTCTATAGACCAATTACCTGTACTGTCATGAAAATCATTTTTGGAGATTGTCTTAAGATTTTTGGCCTTGGGAGTCTTTCCCAGACATTTACTCACCATATCCTCCAATGGAATTGAAGCAGGGACTATGTTCCTTTTCTTATTACTTAGAGTGTTTTCTAAGCACAGAGGTCCAATGTGCACAAGAGCTTTATCAGAACCAGATTCGACTTCCTTTCCTTTAATACCACCAATGTAGTAGCAGTTTTTATTACATCATCCACCTGCTGATTATCACTTATATTATCAATGTTCTATGCCTCCGAGTCTGGATGGGCTCGAGTGTTGTCCATGTCAAAAGGGGCATCCAAATCAACTACTACCAAATCCATGGATGATTGCTTTACCTTGTTCTTGGTTTTAGATTAAGTGATCCTGGTAGGAGATGATTCCTTGTTGACCCTCACTGGCTTTGCTGCCTGTTTAGTCTTAACGTGCATTTTTGAGAAACCTGGGACACAACGAGTGACAAGAGAGTTAGGTACTGGAACCTCAGAAGGTGAAGTTGGGCTTTTTCTTGAAATTATCCATATTCTTTGTCCTCTTAACCATTTTTGAGTTCTTTTAATGATTGGAAATGTCCTTGCTTGGATTTGATCATCTTCATCCTTATCACAGTTCACCTCTTGAATCACTCCTTTCTATCTATAATCTATAAACTAGGGATCAATTAATTCACTATCATCATCTTCAACATTAGCCACATTCATTTTTAGATCATAAACCCTGACCTATTGTAAAGTAAACCTTTGATGTGCCCTCTTCGTGATTTCAAATTCATCACAACAGTCAACCCAGAATTCCTCAATATTTGGCATATGAGTGAAGTCTTTTCTCAATTTTAGGTGTGCAGTAGCAGATCCATTGGCATCAGAATTAACTTGAGGTCCATTTAACTAAAAATTCAACTTCTTAAACTCTAGTTCTCAATTTAAAGCATTAGAGATACTATTACAGATAAAAAAATGACAATTCAATAGGGAAGGAGACACCTGATTGATGTTTATCTCTATACTTCATATCAACGTAAGCTAGCTGCTTGCATATTTTTATCAGAACCTTCCTGTCGAAGGCATACTTAGGCATTTTATAAGGTTCTCCTTCAAAACCTCCTACCCTTAGGTAAGTGAACCTAGGAAATTATATGAAGTAGCTACCATAAGTGCTTATCAACTACATGGATTCATCTGACAACCTTTTATGAATATTTCCGCTCAGTTCAAACACCATCCTGCCTAGAAATATATCATGCAAATTATGATAATTTTCACAAGACCTATGTTGCTGCAAATGTGGGTGATATTCATATATATTCATACCATCAATGCATGTTTCATGATGTAAACCTGACCATGACCTAACACATGCCAAGCAATACAAGAGGTATGACAACATATAGAAGTTCTTATTACCAAAGCAACTCAAACCCTCATGAAGCATGTTTGCAATCAATTCTGCCCAATCAATATATTTGTTATCACCAAGGACAACCTGAATGAAGAAGTAGATCCAATCTTCCCAATAGAAAGAAATTTGGTTTCCCCTTACTCTATAACATGATGACTATGTCCTTTATCTCTCTAATCAAGTGTTCCCGAGTTAATGGTCTCGGCAGGCAAGAACCTCCCCTTTGAATTTTTAACAGCTAGTTTATTGCAATGACACTTCTATAGAATGATTTCTTCTCAGAGAAGAGCCCACCCGACTTACAAACTATCCAATCCTCATACTGCTCTTTCTCAGGAATTTTCATCACAGTAGCAATGACCTCCTGAGTAACCTTAAGTAAAAACTCACCATCTGCACTTTTTATACATCTCTCAAGAGGGTCATATATGTTCATGCACTCCTAAACTAGCTCGGAACATGATACTGCTGGAGGGAAAGTCATCGCTTCTACTAACCCACTATCTAGAATCTTTTGTATTAAGGGAGAACTGGAAGAATTCCACGTCCTTTCATAAAATTCTTCTAAATCTACTGACAGCAAGAAAGTATCCCCTAACTCGGGCTAGGAACAAACTAACCCTAACTTCTGGTCTATCTTAGGTAATTTTGGTCTTATTTTGGATTTACTAATAGGAAAAAAAACACAACATGGGAGATGAACTGAACCAATAGAACTACCAAATAAAGGTTTCAAATATGAAATCATAGGAATGGAAGGAATGTTTTTAACTCACCTTTCATGCAGAGCTCTGAATTCAAAAGGTCATGAACATAAAATATCGCATGTCAAAATCCTTTACTTACCAAATTGGGCAAAAGAAGAAGGTAGGTAATTATTTTTTTAAAAACAAAACTTATCTTGAGGATAGGCTTAAAAACCAGTCACACGATTTTCTATGATTTGTAACTGCATACTTATTTATGCCAAATTACTTTGAAAAGACTTAATTCTGCCAATTCATTAATTACACTTATTTTCCCTCCATGCCTTTCTTTTAAATAATTATTCTCAAGTACGACTCTTCATCACGAATCATTCCCTCGAGGTTCACCCTTTAAATCTAGAATATTCTTTATATGATTGTTGTTGATGCGACACTTCTTCATCTCCAAAGCCATCAATTCATTGAAACTTTTAACCTTGAACTTTGAACTTCCCGAGAAGTGGTTCAAAAGTTCAAGTTCAAAAGAGCAGGAAAAGACAAACCAAGACAAAGACAATAAAATTCCACAACTCACATATTACAAGAACAAGACACAAATAGGACTCAACTTTCAAAACTTTGAATCTTGAACTTTGAACTTTGAAAAGGTTCAATAGTTAAAGTTCAATAACAATTATTACAAAGACCTTGACTCTTTGAAAGCTAAGTTCACAATACTACATACTCTGCTTGAACTTGAACCTTGAACTTTGGAAAGGTTCAACTGATGGGTTTGATTCAAAAAAAAATTCAACAAGACAAAAAAACAAGACTTACACAAGCCCAAGATAAATAAAACACTCCTTATTTTGATGACGTGAGAACAAAATGCCTCAGAAAAATGCGGATGGTAACACACCTTATACACAAGAGAAATTGCTTAATCAGCTAGGGAAAAACACAACCAAAATAAATAGGCTGATTAATAAATTGAAAACATCTGAGCTTGAGCATCATAAATCCCTCACCACTAGCCTAGAAACTTTATCTTGTGGTGCCACTGCTATTTCCACTCAAATTACAAAATGGGGAAACTATAGGGATAGGTGTCGTCAATTTTATGCTAGTGGGTTATCATATGAGGGAGTGAAAAATAAAAACATTAGTAAACAACAAATATTTGCCCTTTTTGTTGATCCTAAAATTGATTAGTTGTTACCTCTTAATGCAAAGAGGCTTCCCATACATTGGTGTACCAATGTATAGATGAAGAATCTTTTTTGGTAGAGGTGGTGGATGGTCTTTGATGAACCACCTTGTAATAATTTTTAGGTTCCATTCTATTTTTTGAGGAAAGTATACTGTGAGTTTGTCCTTAATGTGCTTCCTAATTATTTTAACATGAGAGAGTTCCATGGTAGAAGTGGCGAATTTGCCCAAGATAGACCTGGAGCCTGTAGGTGAGTAGCCCAAGAGAGTCGTCGCCCCCTAGCACCCAAACCCAAGGTGCATTTGACTGTCCCAGTAGACCTGAAAGATTCAATGGAGCTACAAACTCTTCAGGAAGCCATAGCATTGACTGATGCGATCATCCAACATGGGACACAGTTAGCACGCCCTTTTGTACTGGATGATGAGCCAATAGTTGCTACAGGTGGCGCTAGTGAGCCCATTCAACATTTGTGTGCCACTTTCTAGGGTATGCACATGGATGGATGACGAGGCCACTGTAGATGGATCCACATCCCATTCATGCATGATTTGTGGGAGTAGATGTCAAACCCACATGGCTGAGGATGTGGCACTGACGGATGAGTTGATGGACATGTTGTTTGGCAGTCAACCGTAGACACAGGTGTGTTGATTTGAATTCACAACATTTTATTTATTAGTCACATTAAATTCATAATTGTAATTGAATTTTTATTTATAGATAAATTTAAATTGATACAAATAATATGCATTTTAGAATGCAGCAACAATATATGATATTCCTCCCACAGTTACTGCAGCGGCAACTTTGACGTCTGAGGTATAAATTTTGTAACATGTCAAAATAGAATAGTACACTTTGAATTCAAAAAAATTACAAGATATACTAAATCTCCTTAATGCTTGACAATTTTGTTTGTAGGCATTGTCAGGGGACCAAATGTCCCAGATTGATCATGTCATGCTCTTAGCGATCAATTTTGGCCTACAAGGCTATACAGTATCATATTCTGTACACCTTATTTTATGTATTCTTTTAATGGAATATGCAAGCTATTTCATTTTAGATTTGTTAAATTATGTTTAATATCATCTGTACTAATATCTCATGTTAATAATTTTTTTTTAGGGTATACCCCCCCATGTCTAGGCCTCATCCTCAACAAATGCAATACTCGAGGACACCAAAATGTGGGAAGAAGGTAATTGAACACATTTTTAGTTGTACAATTGCTTGAAAAGGTTGAAATTGTCTTAGTTGGGATTTGTAGATTGATTCATTTTTTTTGTCTGTTTTATATGTATAGCGCCCATTGAGCTATGTAGATATGTTGAATGCACCTAATATGCCCGAGGATTGAGTGAGGGTGGAGGTATGTATTTCTATTTTTTTTTCTTGATTTGATGATTATACGCACATATACATGTGAACTTGTGATAAATTATAATATTATCATTTTCTCATATAGGAAATATCCATAGCTGCTTCATCAATGGCGAGCCCTCCTCCGTGTACTAGAGAAGCATCTCAAGCTCTAGTACACTTTTGTTTGATATATTACATTAAATTTTTTTAACCTACAATACTTATCATTATATTAATTGTATTTAATCTTGATCATTTTTCATACATGTAATAGCGACAACTGCTCCATCGATGGTGAGCCCTCCTTGGTCTATTGGAGAAGCATCTCAGGCTTTGGTACCATTTTGTTCTTTATATCATATATTTTTAGTGTTTTGGATGTATATATGTTAGTACATTGTATTAATTGTATTCAATCGACGATAAGCCCCTTCGCGGTTCGGCCATAACTTGGAGCCTTTGAAGAAGTTATTCAAGAGAACTCCTAAGGCTGACAAGAAGAAGACAAAGAAGACAGTAGATCCTAGATCAGCAAATGAGGTAATCTACATTTTTACTATACATAAATTATAGTTAAATGCATAGTTATGTTGATAATTGTGAACTATTTTATAAAAAAAGGATTCTAACTTAGCTTTTGAATTGTGGTTTTGTAGCCATCTACAGAGCCACGTACTGCATCGAAGAGGCTCGATTTTGATGATCCACCACATATATAGGATCATATAGTGTTATTTGTGGTCATTTAATGACCAATACATGTAGATATATTCTACATTTTTATTTTATATCAATTTGGACATGGCATATGCCATATTTTTATAATACTTGTATTGACTTGGCATGTACATGCCTTTTTTGATATATATAAATGTTGATATTTAATCCAATAAATGTGTATTGATTTCATTATTATGTATTCGTTGTATTTGGTGCCTACCCTTTTATAAAGTTAAATGATTATTTGCCTATGTAATCAACAATATGAATATAAAAAATAAAATAAAAAATGATATAAAACATTGCAATCATGGAATATGATTTGATAAACTTTCTAAAATGTTGAATTAACCCTACAAAACTCCTTGTATTGAGTTCATTATTGTGTATTCATTGTATTTGGTGGCTTCCCTTTTACAAAGTTAAATGAATATTTGCCTATGTAATCAACAATATGAATATAAATAACAAAAATTTATGATATAAAACATTGCAATCATGGAATACGATTTGATAAACTTTCTAATATGTTGAATTAACCCTACAAAACTCTTTGTTTCAATGAAAATGAAATTCAATGATTACAGTCAGATTTGATCCATGGTAATGATCAGTGGATGTTTTTATTTCCTTTCATTTATATTTGTCAATGTGTGTGGTGCGAGTGCACCCTCATGCTCGCAATGGTCAAATTTTGGTTCTCATCTTGTTTTACCATTGTTTTATCTAAATAAGGTAATTTGGGACCATTAATGATCATTTAAAACCATTTGTGAAAGTTTGGGGTCATTTGGATAAAAGGTGTAAAAGTTTCTTAATTATTGTCAAATTTTCTCAGTTGTTTTCAAAGTTGTCAAAGTTTGGGCTCATTTGGATAAAAGATGTAAAAGTTGCTCAGTTGTTGTCAAAGTTGTTAGAGTTGTCAAAGTTGCCAGATAGGATAGAATTGATTTCATTCATCATGTGCACAAACCAATTCCATGAGCACATCCGAGTGGGTAGGTTTATGCTATGCATGCTCTTTTCGTGCCTCCTAAAGTGCCAGAACGTCGAGAGCCATACCCTACCAGTGCGGTCTCTCAAGTGCCATGAGTCCAAAAAATTATCAAACTTTGACGGACTATTTCTCCCAATCCAGGATACATATGATCAATCTATTTTAACCTATAGCATCATGTGAGGCTCCTCTATAATGACCTATCTCAGTTTCCGAAGACTCAAAGCCATTTTCAAATGGTAACATTTTTTCACCTGCTGCAAAAACGGTCAGTGGCATGCAGTACAAAGTTGCAAGATAGGATAGAATTGATCTCGTTCATTGTGTGCACAAACCAAAGTCATGAGCATGTCTGGGTGGGCAGTTTTATGCTAGGAATGCTCCTTTTGTGCCTCCCAAAGCACCGGAACGTCGAGATCCATACCCTACTAGCGCGATCTCTCAAGTGCCCTGAGTCCAAAAAATTATCAAACTTTGACGGACTATTTCTCTCAATCTAGGATATATATGATCAATATGTTTGAACCTATAGCTTCATGTGAGGCTCCTCTACAATGGTCTATCTCGGTTTCTGATGACCCAGAGCCATTTGCAAATGGTAGCATTTTTTCACCTACAGGAAAAACTGTCAATGGCATGCAATGCAAAGTTGCAAGATAGGCTAGATTTGATCTTGTTCATCTTGGGCACAAACCAACATCATGAGCGTGTTCAGGTGGGAAATCTTACATGAAGAATTCTCTTGTCATGCCTCCCAAAGTGTTGGAATGTCGAGAGCCATACCCTACCGATGCAATCTCTCAAGTGCCTTAAGTCCAAAAAATTGTCAAAATTTGACAGATCATTTCTCCCAATCTAGGATATATATGATCAATCAGTTTGAACTTGTAGTTTCATGTGAGGCTCCTCTACAATAACCTATCTTGGTTTTTGACAACTCAAATCCATTTTCAAATGGTAGCATTTTTTCACCTACTGCAAAAATCGTTAGTGGCATGCAATGCAAACTTGCAAGATAGGCTAGATTTGATCTTGTTCATCATGGGTAGAAAATGACATCACGAGCATGGTTGGGTGGGAAATTTTATGCTAGGCATGCTCCTTTTGTACCTCCCAAAGCACCGAAACATCGAGAGCCATACCCTACTAGCGCGATGTAGAAGTTGCTTGACAACTCTTTTGACAATAATGACAAATTTTGCTCAAATTGTATCTAGACTCAATCTATGACTCCCATGACCCAATAATGACTCAAATAATTAACCTTATCACATCACATAAACTCAAAACATAGTCATAAAACATAGTCACAAAAAATAGTCACAAAACATAGTCACAAAACATTGTCACATATTATTCAAAAATTTGCCTCTAAATATGGACAAATCAGCTCTTGGCTATTTAAATATACAAAAAATGTGTTACAAATCATCTCATGGGCTTTTATACAAAATTTGGAATTTAAATATGTGCAATTTAGCTCATCACGATTTTAATATACAAAATTTGGCATCTAAATTTGTACAAATCAGCTCATGGCCATTTAAATATACAAAATTATGCCCCTAAACATGTACAAATCAGCTCATGGGCATTTATATATACAAAAAATGAATATAGAACAATTCGCCGATGATATATACAAAATAATTAAAATCATTCTACTCTGAATTGTAGAATCAATCAAGTGAGCCTTTAGGATCGACTCTAACCCATACTGTTGTTGGCATTGTATTGTCATTGATCTCAATAGGTATATCAGACTACCAGTATAGCTGTCACCAGTATTGCATGTTACTGGTAGAGAAAGATAACCATTATGGGAGAATAGTTAACATGTTGTCTTTGATATCAACCAACTTTGTGATCTCATTGATGATCACCGGTACACAAGTTAGTGTGGACTTGTGTTAAAGACAAGTATTGGAGATCAACTTGGTATGATGTCTTCTACAAGAGTGCAAGGTTGTTGGTTGTTGATTGTGATAAAGAGGGGGAATGTTCCTAAGAATCACATCAAGACCAAAGGTGAAGCATGTGTAGGCCACTAGTATTAGTTGGATGTCACACAGCTAGAATCCCACTGGGTGAAGAAAATATTGACAGAGAATGTGTTGCTTCAGTAAGAAAAGATGGCATATGGGAAAGCTACCAGGTCATATGTCAAGTTGAAGGTGCATCTACTCCTCAGGGATGCCACATTAATACCAATTGGTGACATAGATCTACTCCCACCAGTAAGTGTAACTTATCTCACCATACACATGGAATGCATCACATCCCTCTGAGAGAAGGTAGTTAGAGGAAGCAAAGGCAAAAGATTGGATGCATAGACTGGATGACAAATGTGAATGATGAGTTAGCCTCCTGACCTTAAGATCAGAGATGTGTACTAGATCTACAAAGGTAGACATGTTGAATTGTCAGTAGAGAGGAGGAAGGATATGTTTGCCATCTTGGCAAACCGGTTAAGAGGAGGACCGGTCAAATGATGAAGAAGGAAAACTTGGAACAACTAGAGACAAAGGACATTGCCGGATTGAAGATGGAGTTTGTTGAAGGTTGATGACATGGTGTCATCAAGGTGGTTACTAGTAAGTATTTCCACCGGTAAAGCTGACAAGGTGTAGAGGTGTTAGGCTCTCATCTGATGAAGATGTGCATAAGGTGTTTTGGCAAGAGTGATGACCGATGAAGGTGTTCCACCGAAAGAGAACAAAAGTGCAAGGTTGAAGACAGACTAGCTAGGGTATAACCAGTAGGGTTTGTGAATGGGTAGATGAACCCGGTTATGGGATTGGTCGATGATCCTATCCAGACCAAAATAGATGACTTAGAAAAGGTGGATGCCGCCAAAGGGGCCACATGAAGGTGAAGTGGCATACATGCATAGGTTGGTGAAATTTCTTGGTGAGATCGTTGGCAACTAGTCCAGCATTTAATGGTGACTACAAAGCTTGAGCAAAAAAAGTGGAGGTTTGCAGCTCGATATCAAATGGACAATAGAGATCCAAGATAGACTGATTGAGTGGATCAAAGTAGGTGAAGGAAACCACCAAACCTTTCTTGGTGATCGACCAAGAGATCACCTGCTAGATTAAATGCAGTTTGCTAAAAATAGAAGGCATGTTCTGGAAGGCATGATAATCGAGGTGTTGATTGATAAGTTAAAGATCATCAATCAAGGAGATGAGATCTGATTAGATTTGATTAGATATGATATGTCATGTTGGTCGAAGAAGAAACCCTAAGGCACAGATTTTAAATTGAAGTTTTGGCGAGAAAACTCATGTATATGTACGTAGGCCAAAGATAGGAATGTTGTTGCTACTGCTGCATAGAAGTTAAGAGAATCATTTTCAGTCAAGTTCTCAACATCAATTAGAGAAGAGACTAAGTGTATGAGAGAATTAGGTTGAAGGGTTTAATCGACAAGAGTGAGGCAACCGGTGGAATGGTTTAGTAGAGGTTTAACTGGTAAGGCGAAAGAAACTGGTAAACTGCAAAAGTGCAGTAGTGAAGACAACCAACAGTGTTGGAACCATCACGAAGCTATCTCAGAGTGAAGAAGCTATGTACGAGTGTGGCAAAGAAGATTCAACAGACATAGAATAGAGTAGGGGTAATCTGGTAAGCTGAGTAACTGGTAGTCAAGTGCAAAGTTTGTTAGATAAACAACCAGTAGAGGTTGAGTCCACAAGAGAGAAGTAGAGATAGAAGTAGGCAATAGTGAATGGGACAGAGTATGATCTAGCAGAGAGGAGGCTGAGTCGAAGATAGAACACACTACCGGTAAAGTTGATATGAAGGGAAATAGGTAGATAACTTAATCATTAGTGGTTATACAACTCATTTATAACTGGGATATTACTTTTGTTATGATATCATGTATTGTGGTCACTGAGTTGGTGCTCAGTGTAGGGGTTATAGCTCCTTTGGGTTGGTGCCCATAAACTATTAGGGGTTGGTACCTTAAAAATTGTAATTTATTGATTTTACTGTGAGGCTGGATTGGAGCAGTAGACTCCAGCAACATTTCTCAATGAGGTTTTTCCCATCTTGGGTTTTTCTCGTATATACTGGTGTTATGTGATGTACCCTTGTGTATGCTTACATTGCATTGTCTTGATTTATCTTACCAGTAGGCCCACTAGGTATTAGGATGTTAACTAGTACACATTCTTAGAAGATTAAGGGTTAATAAATTGGAAACCACTGATTCACCCCCCTCTCAATGGTATCTTGTGTCCAACAATTGGTAATAGAGCCTAGGGTCCCTCTTAGATAAGTTTTCTCTAGCTTGGGTAGATTTTGGTATTAGGACACAATGGTTAAGTTTGAGTCAATCCCAACTCTGGGGTTAAATGGGTCTAACTATTCTATTTGGTGTTGCAGAATGGAAGTCTACATGTCCTCATTAGGGTATGATGTCTAGATGTCTGTTGTAAATGGTCTCCCTAGTCATGTCAATCCTCCAACCAGTTTAGAAGTAGAAAGAAGATACCGGTATAATGATGAAGAAATGAAGGTTATACTCTATGGCCTCTCGGATGATATTTACTCATAGGTGGACAGATGCAAATCAATAAAAAGCCTATGGGATAGATTAAAGAAACTCTATGAAAATGAGCCTACAACTGTAGGGTCAGCTTGTGAAAGCAAGAAGAATGACTGTGTAGATGAGAGGAATTTATGTCAGCAGCTGCAAAAGTTTTGGTGATGAGGAAATTCATCTCTTTATGGCCCAAGAGATAGATTGTGAGATGCACACATCTCAAAGTGATAATGCAATTGAATCCCATCGGCAAGATCTTTTTGGGAGTGATGAAGAAGATGGAGAAGAAGAAGAATCTGAAGTAGATCTTGAAGGAGAACTTGTAAGTGCACTTGAGGAACTTAGCAGAGTAAGAAAAGAATACAAGTTGTTCAAGAATGGTGCTATAGTGGAACAAAACCGATTGGTCAATAGTGTTCAAGAGTCAGAGTTAGCTATTGCTAATCTGAAAGCACAAGTGGATGGTGCTAAGAAGGGGAATGTGGAATCCAAATTAGACTTGGAAACCAAGACATGCAGATGCAAAGAATTAGCATCAGAGCTAGAGGCCAAGGACAAGAAATGTTAAGATCTAATCAGTGAAGTGGAGGAACTCAAGAAAGACCTTGAGAAGTGTCAAAATGAGCTCAAGGTGAGAATCTGATATGATGTTAGCACTAATGCCTTGGACAAAATATTGAGTCAACAAAGACACTCCAAGGATACTGGAGGATTAGGATTTGATACTGATGAATGCTCCACAAGAAAGGATATCCCCACAAAGATATTGAATTTGTCTCCTCAAGTGCAAATGGCAAGGGTCAGACCTTCACTGTCAGAAATGCTCCAAGGACAAAGGTTGACCTAACTAAGACCAGTGAAGACATGACGATAAAGATGAAGACCGGTGCTACAAGAAGGAGGAATAATTTAGATTCCAAAGGAAAAGGAAAGATGGGAGAAGGCAGCTTCATTGGAAGCAAAAACATGAGAAGACAACAAAAAAGACCTACTATTGGTAGAAGACAAGGAAATGCTGATGTCCACAAGACAGTGCAAGTGTGGGAAAAGAAGGGATTACATGGAAGAGATGCAAAGCATGGACAACCTAGGATTCATCCTCGGAGAAGCAAAAATGGAGATGCTAAACCGGTAAGATTTCCTCATGCATGGCAGAACAAATTTGTAAGTCATATGCCATCCTTTACCGGTTACTGCTTCTCATGCACAGATTATGGTCATAGGGCAAATGAATGCATAAAAAGGCCTAGAAATAAAAATGTAGTCTGACCAAGATGCAATGCATATGGCTATAGTATGCCCAGGTGTAGAAACATGCATAGATATGCTCCTATGCATAATAAGAAGAGTCCATTTGTTGCCTTAAGAAATGTAAACTATTTATGTTATAACTGCAATGGATTTGGCCATAGAGAGTTTGAATGTAGGAAGAAGGACTTGCAGTCATATGGAAGTCGGTATAGCATCTATGCTCAACATAGAAATGCATATAGAGCATATGGAGGTCAAAGACCTACCTGGAACCAAAGGAGAAATGTTCCTACAAGATCAAGAGGACCACTGGTTCTGATAGCCGGTTACAATAGCATGACCGAAAGATGGTCAAATCGGTTTGATAGAAGGTCCTCCAATCATGTGTTTGACATGAACATAGTTTGCGTCTACAACAATGCTTTTGGTCATAAAGAAGATTCCAGTAGAGCAAGGACCAATCTGTAGAAGAAGGTAAGACCTGCTCCCAGGATTGAAAATGGGAAGAAGAATGAGACCAAGCAGGTATGGAAGAAGAAGGAAGAGTGTAGGACCATGGATTGACATTGTGAATTCAATGCACAAGTGATATCCCCTAAGGCTTAAAGGGGATGCAGGACCTTAGGGGGAGTAGTACAATTGACCATATCATTCACCCCCTCAGTGGAAGAGGACAAGTGGAGGAACAAGTTGTTGTTGGTATGAAGAAAGGAAATGAGAAGATAAGTGTGTGTAGTGGCTGCCTTGGCTACACATCTACAGATAAGAGATGGATCACTACTACATGTGTCAATGGATGACAAATTTGTAATTGGGATCAGAGAAAATTGACACAAGAAGACAAGAGTTACAGAAAGGTGCTCCGGTAGTGATGATGGACCAGTACACGAAACTGATATGTGTAGAATGTTATCGATATGTATGCTAACAGGTTATTGCAGGCTATGCAAGTCAATGATGTCTGAGATCAATGCAATAACTCCGATAGCATGGATTGAAGTGATTATGTCTTTGGTGGTATTGAAAATGACCTAAATGACATATGTTGGCCTGGTAGTTGATCATGATCATGTCATATGTTGTGGTAGATATAATGGAGTTGATAGATCATTAGATTGATCACATATACACAACTCAACTGGTATAAGGGACAGTTTGGCTCTAGTTTTTGACCTGGCCAACAATAAGGTCCTGAGATGCATGACTGAGGGGGAGTTGAGAGCCATGTTGTCTGACTTGTATCAGACTTGCTGGACACAAAGGGTGTGCAAGTGTCTATGGTTGTACCAGTATGAGTATTCCTTTGGAAGTGTCCACAGTTGTGAGATATTTCAATGCCTATTCAATTGAAATCACCACTGGACCATCGAGAGTGTTACCTAAAAAGAAGGAGAGTTACCTGCATAAGAGAACATCAATTTGGTATAGGAAGAGATACAATTGGTATCATTGTTATCTCCAACACTTGGTATTAACAATTTGAGGTCAGAATGGCTACTGCATATCAAGGGGAGATGATGCAGTTTGACTGGCAAGTATGTAGTATTCATTGACACATGGGTCTTCAATTGATTATAGTCTTGCATATGCATTAGGGTTCCAGTTTGCATATACACTTGGTTGCTGAGCAATTGGTGTCAATTGGTGGTTGAAACCTCCATCTCAAGTGTTGTGACTTGAGAAGATGTAACAAATTATGGTTGAAGAATGAGGAGCATTCGATAGAGAAAAAGGGGAGAGAAAAGTATCAATGCCCAATAGACACAAGGAGGAGAGAAACCCTATCGGTGCCATTTGCCATTGTTGTTAAAGGGGGAGAAAGAATCTATAGTTTTTTGGATACTACCTATGTTGATATCAATGCCAAAGGGGGAGATTGTTGGTATTGTATTGTCATTGATGTCAACCGGTATAGCTATCACTGGTGTTGCATGTTACTGGTAGAGTAGGATAACCAGTATGGGAGAATAGTTAACATGTTGTCTTTGATGTCAACTAGATTTGTGATGTCATTGATAATCACCGGTACATAAGTCAGTGTGGACTTGTGTTAAAGACAAGTATTGGAGATCAACTTGGTATGATGTCTTCTACAAGAGTGCAAGATTACTGGTTGTTGATTATGATAAAGTGGGGGAATGTTACTAAGAATCACATCAACATCAGAGGTGAAGCATGTGTAGGCCACCAGTATGAGTTGGATGTCACATAGTTGGACTCCCACTGGATGAAGAAAAGATTGACAGAGAATGTGTTGCTTTAGTAAGAAAAGATGGCATATCGGTGAGCTACCAGGTCATATGTCAAGTTGAGATGTGTCTACTCCTCAGAGATGTCACATTAATAATAGCAGGTGACATAGATCCACTCCCACCAGTAAGTGTAACTTATCACACCATACGCATGGAATGCATCATATCCCTCTGAGAGAAGGCAGTCAGAGGAAGCAAAGGTAGAAGATTGGATGCATAGACTGGATGACAAATGTGAATGATGAGGAAGCCTCTTGAACTTAAGATCAAAGATGTGTACTAGATATACAAAGGTAGACATGTTGAGTTACTAGTACAGAGAAGGAAGGATGTGTTTGCCATCTTGAGAAACTAGTTAAGAAGACTGGTTAAATCATGAAGAAGGCAAAGTTGGAACAACTGCAATCAAAGGACATTAGCAGATTGAAGATGGAGTTTGTTGAAGGTTGATGACATGGTGTCATCAAGGTGGTTATTGGTAAGTATGTTCATCAATAAAGCTGACAAGGTGCAAAGGTGTTACGCTCTCATATGATGAATATGTGCATGAGGTGTTTTGGCAAGAGTGATGACCACTGAAGGTGTTCCATCGGAAGAGAAGAAAAGTCCAAGGTTGAAGACAGGCCGGTTAGGGTATAATTGGCAGGGTTTGTGAACTGATAGATTAACCTGGTTATGGGGTTGGTTGGTGATCCTATCCAGACTGATAGAGATGACCTAGCAAAGGTGGATGCCAACAAAGGGGCCATGTGAAGGTGAAGTGGCATACATGCACAGGTCGGTGAAATTTTTTGGTGAGGTTGTTGGCAACTGGTCCAACATTTAATGGTGACTGCGAAGCTAGAGGAAGAGAAGTAGAGGTTTGTGGCTCAAGATCAAATGGACAACAAAGATCTAGGACATACTGATTGAGTAGATCGAAGTAGGTGAAGAAAACTGCCAAAACTTTCTTGGTGACCGGCCAAGAGATCAACTGACAGATTAAATGCAAATTGCTAAATATAGAAGACGTGTTCTAGAAGGCACGATAATAGAAGTGTTGATTGATGAGTTGCAGATCATCAATCTAGGAGATGAGATCCGATCACATCTCATTAGATATGATATGTCATGTTGGACAAATAATAAACCATAAGGCATCGAATTTAAATTGAATCTTTGGCGAGAAACTTCACGTATATGTACGCAGGCCAAAGATATGAATGTTGTTATTTCTACTGCATGAGAGAGTGAAGATGTGAAGAGAATCATTTTCAGTCAAGTACTCAACATCATTTAGAGAAGAGACTGAGTGTGTGAGAGAATCGGGTTGAAGAATTCAATTGATGAGAGTGAGGCAACTGATGGAAGAGTTTAGTAGAGGTTTAACCAGTAAGGCTAGAACAACTGGTAAACTACAAAAGTGCAGAAGTGAAGACAATCAATAGTGTTATAACCAACATGAAGGTAGCTCAGAGTGATGTAGCTATGTGCGAGTGTGGAAGAGAATATTCAATAGGCATAGAACATAGTAGGGGTAAACTGGTAAGCTGAGTAACCGACAATCAAGTGCAAAGTTTGTTAGATAAATAACCGGTAGAGGTTGAGTCGGCAAGAGAGAAATAGAGATAGAATGAGGTAGAAGTGAATGGGATAGAGTATGATCTGGTAGAGAGGAGGGTGAGTGGAAGATAGAACACACTACCGGTAAAGTTGATGAGAAGGGAAACAAGTAGAGAACTTAATCATTAGTGGTTATAGAACTCATTTATAACTGGGCTATTACTTTTGTTATGATATCATGTATTGTGGTCACTAAGTTGGTGCTCTATGTAGGGGGTCTATCTCCTTTGGGTTGGTGCCCATAAACAATGGGGGTTGGTGTTCCTTTGGGTTGGTGCCCATAAACTGTCAAGGGTTGGTGCTCCTTGGGTTGGTGCCCTGAAAATTATAATACATTGATTTTATTATGAGGTTGGATTGGAGCAGTAGACTCCAACAACATTTCTCAATGAGGTTTTTCCCATCTTGGGTTTTTCTCATATATACTAGTGTTATGCGATGTGCCCTTGTGTATGCTTGCATTGCATTGTCTTGATTTATCTTACCAGTAGGCCCACTAGGTATTAGGATGTTAACCGGTACACATACTTAGAAGATTAACGGTTGGGAAATTAGAAACCACTGATTCACCCCTCTGTTAGTGGTATCTTGTGTCCAACAATTGTGTGAAGTATTGCCTCATGGTCAGATTCACAAACTTTCCATAAAATCTTGTTATCGGGTCTACCACGATACTTCATCAAATGAATATTTTTTGCAACAACAAGGTTAGAGAAATGAAGAATATGTTTGTGTTTCAAAGTCCTCGAACAACAAAACATCAAAATTATTGATAGGATATCTCCTAAGCCATGTTCCTATCACAACAAAACACCCTATTGGGTACTCAATACCCTCTCCATCAATGATTGTGGTTGTCAATTTTCTTTTAGGCTCAACACAACGACACAAAAAGTAATCTATTCCTTCTTCATTGTTCTCTTCTGCAACAAATGCATATGCATGACCTGGATTTTATAAAGTGATAATTAATACCAAAAATAAAGTGTGATGTACAACAAAATGAACCAAAAAGAATACTTGTAAAAAAATTAATTCAAAAAATCACCCGAATCCACTGATGTCTCCATCTGGCTCAATTGTAGTGCTTTGGGAATTTGATATGTATCAATGGGAACCAATGGTGTACAAGACCATTTGTCAACCCAATCTTGTGATTCACATTCTTCCCACAAATAATACATGCATGTAGAGCAAAAACATACCATCTGTCTCATATAAATTACTAGTGAACTTGCATTTGAACTCATAAATGAGTGCATGTCACTCGAACCTACAACTATACAACAATCTAGATAGTTTTTAATGTTAGATTCAATGATCAACCAAAAATATCTACAAACCATTGATGTACCTGGGTTACCTGGACCCATCGTAGAGTTATACCATTGCACAATTGTTTCTGCATCTATCAACTCAGCACTACCTTTGTACTTCGATTCTTCTCTAGCTAGGTCTCTTTTTTACACATGCTCTTACACCATTGTGCTCTCCCTTAGCATGTCAATATTTTATCTTAACCATTCTCCTACAAGTTTGTTCATTCATTTTATCGAGCATTGGCTTCAATATATTCTCATCAATGTCAATTAGATACTTTGGTTTCCTACAAATGATTCTAGGAGGCATTAACATCGATGCATTGCATGCATTGTGTACATTTAATTCAACATATAAAGTAGGTGTATGTTCATCATTTAATTGATTATTTAATTTGGTCTCTTCTTGAATTGCATTAGGTTCATACAGTAAATCAAATGTCTCTTCTTCAATTGCATTAGGTGCATTATGTTTGTTTTGTAAATCTAATTGAGATGTTGAGGATGACATACCTTATTGTCCCATTTTTATTATATCACCTAATTTCTTCATATGTTGCCTTTGTCTTTCCTTTTCAGCCTCTCATTGTTCCATTGTTCCTTACTTGTTCTTTGCAATGGTTGATATCGGTTGTCCTAAATAGAATCATATTACATATATATGTAAACAAAAGTTCATAAACAATCAAATAACCATAAATATGCATCTTATCATTGTTTTTTTGAATCAAAACTATTAAATAATCACAATAACATTGACAAAACTAATAAGAACAACAACTCAATCATTTGAAATCATGCAAAAAAAAAAATTCACTTTCTTCTATGTATAAAATAGTCATAGAAGCCCAGACACAGTTGCAATGGGGCCTTCAACGACTTTAAAAAATTCTTTTGAGGCCATTGAGGCAGTTGGGCAACTAAAAGTATATGTCCTAGTATCGCATATGTGGTCTTTTTAGAACCCCGTACAAGCTATTAGGCCCAAAAATGTTTGCAGACCAACACTAATATTTTCGGTACCTCGTACATTCTTTAAATGTATAAATACCCTGTACGCATTGTTAGGCATTAAAAATGTTTAGTATACCAGCAAACTAATAGTCCCAGTACCCCGTACGCGCTTTTTCTAGTAAAGAAAATGTGAAGGAAAAGGGAGGGAGTGAGAGGGAGAAGGGTAGGGAGAGGAAGAGGGAGGGAGAGGGGGAGAGAGGGAGAGAGAGGGAGAGGGAGGGGGAGGGAGAATAGAAAAGGGAGAGAGAGAGGGTGGAAAAGGGAGGGAGGGAGAGGGGGAGAAAGGGAGAGAGGGAGATGGAGAGAGAGAGAGAGAGAGAGAGAGAGAGAGAGAGAGAGAGAGAGAGAGAGAGAGAGAGAGAGAGAGAGAGAGAGAGAGGGTGGAAAAGGGAGGGAGGGAGAGGGGGAGAAAGGGAGAGAGGGAGAGAGGGAGAGAGGGGGAGAGAGGGAGAGGGGGAGAGAGGGAGAGATGTAGGGAGATAGGAAATGGGAGGGAGAGAGAGGGAGAGGGAGGGAGAGAGAGAAGGGAAAATGCAGAGAGAGAGAGAGGGTGGAAAAGGGAGGGAGGGAGAAAGGGAGAGGGTAGAGATGGAGAGAGAGAGGGAGAGGGGGAGAGAGGGGGAGGGGGAGAGAGGGAGAGGGAGAGGGAGAGGAGGAGAGAGGGAGAGGGAGAGGAGGAGAGAGAGAGGGAGATAGGGAGAGGGAGGGAGAGAGAGGGTGGAAAGAGAGAGAGAGAGAGAGAGAGAGAGAGAGAGAGAGAGAGAGAGAGAGAGAGAGAGAGAGAGAGAGAGAGAGAGAGAGAGAGTGGAAAAGGGAGGGGGAGAGGGGGAGAGAGGGGGAGAGGGGGAGAGAGAGGGAGAGGGGGGAGAGAGGGAGAGAGATATTGGGAGAGAGGGAGAGGGGGAGAGGGGGAGAGAGGGAGAGAGATATTGGGAGAGAGGGAGAGGCGGAGAGGGGGAGAGAGGGAGAGAGGTAGATAGAGAGAAGGAGAGAGAGAGGGAGGGAGAGAGGGAGAGAGGGAGGGAGATAGGGATGTTGGCATTATGGATGAATTGATTATGTGTTGCATTGATGTTTTGTCATTGATGTCAACACTAGCTGATATGGATGGTTACCATCAGACAAGTTTTGGTTACCAGTAGAAGATCTAGTGTTACCGGCAGAAGAGATTATTTGTTGGACACTTCTGACATGTTTGGATCAGTGAAGTATATTGGATTCATGAGTTATATGCTCCATGAGCATGTTTTGGTCAGTTGGTATTGGCTTGGTAATTGGATGTTATCATACATTCTGGTAAACCCTTACCGACACTGGTTGAAGGCTTTACCGACAGAGATTTTATTGAGGAATTATGACAGGATGCACAATTGGTGTTGGTGCAACTTCTTCAAGGATTTTAGGATACTGAAGATGTTCATTGATCGTGCTTCAATTGATTGAAGACATTGCTTTGGCGTGGTGGACCCAAAATAGGTCCGGTACCTATCTAGGTTATGGATTAGTATCATGCTAACGTGTACTCTACACGTTACCTGGATGATTCAAGATGTTTTATGGATGTGTTATTACTTTTTTGGTCTTAAGACGACATGGCATATCATTGTAATAAGGAATTATGTAATGATATTATTGTAATATCTTTAGGTGGCCAACCTAGTTGGTTTAGGCCTTAGGGTTTGTATAAATAAGAGGTAGAAACTCTTTGTAAAGTATCATGGTTATTAAAAAGGTCATGGTCAAGGAATGTAATGTGTGAATATTGTAATATCATTCATGCAGAGGAGTTGATCGATCATTGGTGATTGAATTGGATTCAGAATAGGATTTAGTCCTCTGACATTGAGCTTAACTGGGACTGTAATCAGGCATGGTAGATGCTATTTCTAGCAGTTCACTCTATTGGATTGTTGTCCATTTATCTTGAGAAGGTTTTAGCCTCTTTGTAGTCAGTGAGACTCTTTTTGTAATGAGCAGTATGCTCTAGGCAGTGTGCCTTCCTGCAAGTGTAGGCCCCTCATTATAACACATACTTTCTGCAGAAGTATCATCTGACTGTGGATAGGCTTCCCACCATGGTTTTTCCCTTTCTGGATTTTCCATGTACAAATCATGGTGTTATGTGGTATGGTTGTTTTTCATCAATTATCTGGTTAATTGTTAAGTTGTATTTTTTACCGATATCTGTTCCTATCAGCATCTGTCTGTGCTTTACCGATACTTGGTTGTATTGTGGATTAAAAGTTATAATCTGTTAACAACTGATTCACCCCGCCCCCCCTCTTAGTTGTTCATCTATTATCCTAACAAGGGAGAGGGGGGAGAGAGAGGGAGAGAGGGAGAGGGGTAGAAAGGATGATAGAGAGAGGGAGGGAGGGAGAGGGAGGGAGAGGGAGGGAATGGAAAAGGGAGAGAGAGGGTGGAAAGGGGAGAGAGAGATTAAAGTTTAATTATCATTGATAAAATATCTATACACACATCTTTTACAGAACTCTTATTTATTTGATATGATTACAAAATGTTTGTGTGTGTGTGTTTGTGTGTGTGTGTGTGTGTGTGTGTGTGTGTGTGTGTGTGTGAGAGAGAGAGAGAGAGAGAGAGAGAGAGAGAGAGAGAGAGAGATGGAAAAGGGAGAGAGGGAGAGAAAGGGAGAGGGGGAGAGAGTGAGAGAGGGAGGGATGGAGAGAGAGAGAGAGAGAGAGAGAGAGAGAGAGAGATTAAAGTTTAATTGCAATACAAAAATATAAAGTAAGGGAGATAAAGGGGGTAGGGGGAAGTAAATAGTGGGGAGGGAGAGGGGGAGAGGGAGAGGGAGAGGGAGAGAGGGGGAGAGGGAGAGAGAGGGAGAGGGAGGGAGGGAGAGAATCTAAAAGGGAGAGAGAGATATATATATAAAGTAAGGGAGATAAAGGGGTAGGGAGAGAGAAAGAGGGGATGGAGAGAAGAAGAGACAGAGGGATGGGGTATGGAGGAAGGGAGAAAGGGGGATCACATTGGTTTGTTATTATTTTAATAAATGGTGTTATGTGGGGTCATACAGTGTCCTATGACCCCTTAGGACACCATATGACCCCATAGGTGTTGTTATGTGTCATGTAATGTGTCCTACCACCCTTTAAGACACCATATGACCCCTTAAAATACCATATGGTGTCATTATGGGTCATATGGTATTCTAAGGGCTCATATGGTGTCTTATGACCCCTTAGGACACCATATGACCCCTTAGGTGTCTAATTTTGTAAGCAGTATTGGCACTGCTTTTTATATTGTAATAATGGTTCATCTTGCTACCTCGGGACACTCTATGATCCCTTAGGACATCATATGCTCCTAAAGGATCATGTTGTGTTATGTGGGGTCCCGAGGGAGGGAGGGAGAGAGAGAGAGAGATGGGGGAGGAAGGGGCAGAGGGAGAGAGAGGGAACAAAAAGGGAGGGAGGGAGATGGGGGGGGGAAGAGATGTCACATGATGTCATTAGGGGTCACGTGGGGTCGTAATTGAGCAACACATGTGTTATAACACCATATGACCCCTTAAGACACCATTTGACCCCTTGAGATATCATACATGGTCCGAAGAGGTCATTAGGTGTTATGTGGGGTCCTTAGAGAGAGAGAGTGAGAGAGAGAGAAATACAATACAATACAATAAGATATCAAAAGACAATATATCGATATACATAATATATTATATATTATTATTATTATATAATATATTATATATATTATATACATATATATAATATATAATATATATATACTATATACATATATACATGAAATATCATTTTTACATATTATACATGTATACTTATATGTATGCACACACCCACATTGTAAACACAGGCAGAAGCATGTACGTGTTGTTTCTAGCTTTAACACCGCGTATGCGCTTCTTATTGTAAAAAAAGCCCGTACACGGTTTTGTTTTAAAAATACCCCGTACACACTATTTACAGTATAGGGAGTCCATACACGCATTTGACTATTTAGGCTTGTGAATAGGCCTAGATGACAAAGTTGCGGGTTGGAAGTTTGATTTCCCTCCATTTCCCTCCTTTTTGATGTGTTTTGTTTTATCAACTTGATTTCTCGACTTTGTCATCATCAGGTTTACACTTCATCAAGTGGGTATTTCTAAAATTGCCACCATATTTTCACCCATATTCTGAGCTTTCTAACCCTATAATTTATTTTAAATTTGAACAACAATAACATCTTATTATTGAATTTGTTTTACTAGTGTCTCCATAGTTCTCAAAGACATATGTGTACCAGTTTTTTAATAACTTTTAATCTACTTATCTAAATTTAAAAAATTATATATATTATTGTAGTGCACTTGGTTCTTTACAATATAAAAAAAAAATTATATTTTTTTATTGGTTTGGTGCAAGTTATGCTTCGCGCACAAATAGGTACCTGATTTTCAAGATGTGATCGATTGGAAAAATCATAAAAAAAAATAATAAAAAAAAAATTACAAAAAAATACACAACTTCTAGTGCTTACTCTTAACTATCTTTCTGCCAAAGAATTTGTCAAAATATTAAATCTAACTATGACATTTTTGATGTGCACGTTAGACACTATGTTATGTTTTTAAGAAAAAATCAGGCTCCATTTTTCATGCGTGAAGGATTTGACCCCCTTAATGTTATCCAATTTTGAAAAAAATTAGTAGTTTGGAAACTACATTTAGAGTACTACAATCTTTGTTCTTTAAGTATCTTCATATCTTGAGTGGATGGCTCTCAACTTTCTCCTCCAATTTCAGGTTTACCTGATTTCAGAAAAAAAAAAAAAAAAAAAGTGTCCACTTATACCCCCCTTTTTCCACACCAGCTTGGTGCACTTACCCTATGCATCTGTTCCCCCATATGTTGGGTAGGGGAGAGGGAAGTTTTTTGACAAACCTGATTTTAGACGAGGTGATTTTCCACTTCCTGTTAATAAGTGGGCATTAGTTGGTCCAAATGTTTTGGTAATTCCAAAATGTTTGGAACTATCACATGCAGTAGATGTCCTAGTCAACGATACTAGATGAAACATTTTTTCTAGCATTGTGACCATTGC
The DNA here is from genome assembly GCF_030272615.1 of Cryptomeria japonica. NCBI lineage: Eukaryota > Viridiplantae > Streptophyta > Pinopsida > Cupressales > Cupressaceae > Cryptomeria > Cryptomeria japonica. Next base: position 136,554,215 of record NC_081412.1, read on the forward strand.
AACTGAGGTTGATTATATGACATCTGATTGTGTTGGCAGATATTTTTTACATCCATGGAGTAGCTTCCTAAGCCTACTAATGCTACATCTAGTTGTTATGATCCTTTCATATGTGTAGATTTACCTATTCCTTTTAATATTGTAAAAATGACTGATTTTGTTACTTTGTGTTGTATGATTGCATGTCTCACAAGTGACCTATTAGATGAACATATCAAATTATTTATCAATAATATTCAATCCCTCTTTAATCTATATCGACACATGTGAGACGATGTCTTGGTAGACAATCTAGGAGCTAGGGTGGAAAAGCTTCTTAGGGTGTAGTAGGATAGGATGATATTCTAGTACATCCTACAACCCCTCATTTGTAGACATCGGTTGATCATACATATAAGCCCCCTCATCATATGGCATCACACATTCCTATAGCTCTCTAGCATACACAACATGATGCTACAAATCCCATTCACCATATGGTGCTTGACTAGGCTATGAAACCTAATATTGGAGTCCCTCAAGGCATGTATAACACTCTTTTTCTCAACAAAAATAATATTTTTCCATGCCATCTTCTGAGTTGAGTGGGATTGAGAGGGCCATTGGGGGTGCAAATCAAGTATAAATTTCTAGATATTTTAAAATTGATTTTAAAGTCTATCTATATCACATGCTCAATTTTGAAGACTAGATTAATAGTTCAATTCTTCTAATTTAATTTGACTTTTGAGTATGTATAAATTAGAGTCCTCTTGTGATGGGCTTTAGAGATTTGTAGTCTATTGTTGATCCTATTCATCATTACAAAACTCAAGTATATTTTAAGAAAAATACTTCCATCTAGAGCTCATTTTGAACATGTCAATTTTTTACTTGTAATATACAAACTTTTTTAACAACTTGTTATGCACGTTTGTATATATATAGGTTTGAGGATCACGTATTTCAACTCCTCTTCAAATCCCTACACAACATGTACATGATGTAGATTGTGAAGACTGGGTAATTTCTTTATTATGGTTCACAAGTTATCACTTTTAATAGTTATGTGTTGAGTATTTAATTTGAATTGATAATCTAGCAATCAAATTGCTTGACATATTTAGAAACATCTATTGAAAGTACTATATGATGTTCATGAATCTTTATGTCTTTTGATATAACTACCCAAAAAAATTTCCCGCTCTAACAAAGACCAACCAAAAACTAAATTAAAGATTTGAAACTTGACATGTAATTTGAATATCGGATTTCATTTTTTTATATTTATTTTACTGTTCTTAGACCAAAATCTCTAATCATAGAAATGTATCTCCAATATTTAGAAAGAAAAAGAAAGCAACACCAACACCTAACGGAAGAGCCCAAATTGAACTTTATTACAACAAAAAAACCATTTTAGGGAAAATACATGAGACAAAAAAGAAACTTTTCTAAAAGTTAAAAGTATGGGTGAAATCAAGCCACGCAATCTTCATGGGTGGTTTGGATTGGTGAAATCAAGCCAAGTAACCTCCAAAGGAAGTTTGGGCCCTAAAATTGGCCAATGACTAGTCTCCATAGACCATCTATATACAAAAATTCCAAGATATCCCCTTCCTCCTAGGCTTACAACAATTTTATTACCAGAGTTCTTTGTAGGATCATAAAAACTTGCAAGTTCTTCATTATGATAACTTTAGCACTAACTACCTATGACACCTTATTAAATTCCAGCTCCCTCTTTTATTCTTTGTCAAATCTTTCTCAAGACAAAAAAAAGTCATTGTCATATGAAATATATTTGATATATTTATACAGGTAAATATTTTTCTTTTTCACCCTATATTTGACCTACAATATATCAATAACCATCAAAAGACAAGGGGCACACACAAAAGTCCACATGTTTTATATTTTGTAATGTTTCTTCATCCTCCACACATCTATGCATGATACATGTCTTACGATAGAGTGTAGCAACATACAACTTGCCACACCACGATGACATGAAATCCTCTCAAGTATAAAGATAATGTACAGTCTACATTTACAATATCCTTTGAGTAAGTTTACAAAATAAATATCTTTATATTATGATTTCCTTCTATAGTTGTGCTTATAGTTATAATACATTTGAATTCCAAAAATTCAGAGTGTTATTGCTAGTAATTAGGATCTTAGGATACTAATAATTATAAACAAGATATAAAATAAATGCATTAAGAATCATACAACCATAAATTAACACATTACACAAGATACACATGGGAAAAATCCTTTTGGGTTAAAAACCACATAATGCATCATTTTATAAAATACTTACAAATATAGTCTATTATAAAATAGATTTGAACCCAGGGATACTCCAATACTTCCACATGACCAATAATAACTCTTGTGCGTAGTGATGTAACTCACTATAAATTTCCAAATTTGCACACCTCTGAAATGAGAGAGAACCTTCTTAAATATAGGAGGAAGGGCAACTTCACAAGTCATACCTTTTCAATAAATCCCAGTCATAAATAATTAATAATATAATAGTTATTATATTATAATTATTACAAATGGGATATGCTTATAAAGCATATAATATATAAGGTTTTATAACCTTATAGTAGAACATTATATATAAATGTTATAAGGATGTGACCTCTAATAGCATTATGTTCTAACATTCCCCCTTAATGTTAATAGGCGATAACCTATCAATTTCCATAAAAGAAACAATGAAGTACTCTAGTAAGATAGGTATTCTTTGATAGTGAGAAATAGGGACACAAACATATACCAACATGATGATCATGCATTGCAAACTACATGAACATCATCTTGTACTCCCAGTGTTTTAGAAATGATGCTATGAGGTCTTAAAAAATTATATTGGAGCCGCAATATCCTCAATTAGCCTTTGCCTAGGGCCATTACATAGTGCTCATAGGAATTAATACAATTCTTTTACAAGTGGAAGATTTAGAAGGAGAAGAATTTACAATATGCTTGTAGGACTTAAAACTAGGATTTAGCCAAGTTAGGTGGTGCCATTGGCATGCTGATGCAGAGCATCGCCGGTTCATAGCAATCTTGCATTAACCAAAAATATTTCCTTTCTCTTTTGCTTTCTGTTTGCAGTTTCAATATTTTTTTCTGTGTGTCCTGGATTTGGCTCACCAGAATTTGTGGAGTTGGATTTTACTTGAAGACTTGATCATCTTCCTTATTCCCAAACCGTGGAGCATTTGGATCATTTTTCGGAAGGTTATCGCTACCATTTTTTGAGATAGTTTTTTGTTACCGATTGCCTGGACCTATTTGCATTGGTGATCTACCAGATTCCCTTCTATAGCTTGTGGAGCCCTGAACATTGATTCTGATGTTCCTTGGCATGTGGTTGACCTTTTCCCGTGATCTACTATTCATCCTTTGGATTTTCTAGAGGAATTTATTTGGTGGAGGCCAACCTTGTTTGTTTTGCACATTAGGTTTTGTTCTTCGGGTTTGGATCCCTTTTGGGCCAATGGGATCCTCTTGGATCATATAAATTAGTGTAATAGAGCATTAGAATGTAACCAGGAAGTTAGACTAAGCATAGAAGATAAATCTTAAGATTTGAGGTCCCAGTTGTGACCTGTTCTGTATTTTGAGCATGTTTTTGCAGGCTTGTGAGCTGGTTTCTATAACCTAATTGTTACCAATTGGTTGTAATTGGTTTTCATGATATGATCCAATCTGTTCTACATTGCCTCCATCATGTCCCTATGTTTCTATTATGTTTACTCTTGCTTACCAGTCTAGAGTGATCTCTTTGAGGTCCCTCTTAGCCAGTGATTTCTTCAAGTGGTATCAGAGCGAGATTTCATTCTGGAGATTGTGTTGTCTTGAGAATTTTGTTGTAGGGTGGAAGACTGTGGATCCAACCTACAGCTACAAAGAACTGGCGCAAAGAGGAACTAGGAATGGTGGAGTGCATGTGAATGCAGACCCTATTGTGATGGAAATGTTGCAAGGAATAGCAGCTCGGTTGGAATCCGTGGAGACAACCCAGAGAAGAGGTTGACACAATGAAGATGTAAGTGAGGACGAAGGAGAAGAAGCCCCGACAGAACAAGTAAACCCATCGGTGGTTGATCCGAATGAGGAAAGGTTTTTGAGGGTTTTGAGTAGGGTGAATACTAAACCTCATTTCACCCCACCAGAATATGATGGAAAGTTGGATTTAGATGAATTGATGGATTGGATCTTGGAGATGGAGAAATATTTGATTTTGAAAACAATGCAGAAGAAAGGAAGGTGAAATATGCTTGTACCCGGTTGAAAGGTAATGCATCTCTTTGGTGGGAATATTTGCAAGTTGATAGACAGAGAAGAGGTAAAGAAAAGATCAAGACATGGGATCAGATGGTTGCTAAGTTGAAATCAAAATTTATGCCAGCTGATTATCAAGTGAATTTGTTTCAGAAGTTGCAGAATTTGAGACAAAAGGAATCTAGTGTGAAGGAATATACTTAAGCTTTTTACAAGTTGAATATCAGATCTAGACATGTTGATGATTAAGTTGAACAAGTTGCAAGATATTTGAATGGATTGCGGGTGTCTATACAAGATGAACTCAGTTTGATCAAATTACAGAGTGTTGAAGAGGCTTACTAGTATGCCCTGAAGGCAGAAGATAAACTAAACAAAAGACACGAGCAGAGGCCGAGAAGTAGAGGTGGAATGTTTTTCGGAGGAATATTTCAAGGAGGAAGAGGATATGTCAGAGGTAGAGGAACCTATACGAATCAAAACAAGGAAAAGGAAGTAAGAAAAGAAGGTAATTCATACCGGAAAGATGATAGAAATTTCTATCGAAGGAGAGAACCAGATGGATACCGGAATGAGAATTTTGGTAAAGATAACAAAAGACAAGACAAGAGAATATTTAGAGGAACTTGCTATAAGTGTGGAGGATTAGGACATCATGCTTTCAAGTGTAAGAAGAAAGAGAATACTGAAAGAGAAGCACTGGTGGAAGAAAACCCCACCAGATCAGATAATAAACTGGAAGATGGAGAACCATTGATGATGAGGAGAGCTTTGTGTCATACTATGAGAGATGAAGAGCCCTTGCAGATGAAGAATTTGTTGAAGACTAGATGTAAGGTATCCGGTAAGTGTTGTAAATTTGTTATTGATAGTGGTAGTTTAGATAAGCTTGTTTTAGAAGAGATGGTGAATAAGTTGAATTTGGAAAGATTGAAACACCCTAAGCCTTATTAGATAGCATGAATTTAGGATGAACATAGGTTGTTAGTAAGTGAGCAATGTTTGGTGAAATTGAAAATTGAGAATTATCATGATGAAGTCTTGTTTGATATTATGCCTATGGATATTTGTCATCTTCTATTGCCTGTAGACCTTGGTAGTTTGATAGATAGGCAATACATGATGGGAGGAAGAATACATACACAATTGTGGCCAATGGGATGAAGCAAACCTTGTTACCCTTGGAGGAACCTTTGAAGAGTGAAGTATGTATGAATGCTAGAATCTATTTGGTGGATGGAAGGAAATTCCTAGATGGATTGATACATGAGAATGTGTATTTTGCCTTAGTTCCTAAGAAGACTGAGAATCCAGAGCATGAAGAGGAACAACAGGAAGAGATAGAAGATTTGGTGACAAAATATGAAGACATCATTTCAGATAATGTGCCTGATGGATTTCCACCTGTAAGAAGTATCAGTCACTACATGGACCTGGTTCTGTTGGCATTTGCATGAAGATTGCATTAGTTATATGTTATGTTGTCATTGATATCAATTAACTGGCAATGATGTTGTTGATATTGCTTTAATATTGTTATTGTAACCGGTAGGAAGAATTTGTGGAGTGAACCGATAACTGGTGTAAACCCTATCTATTGATGTAATCGGTAAACCCTACCTGTTGTTTTTGATAAACCCTAACCGATTATGTTTGGTAAATTGGTTATATTGGTTTATGTTCTAATGATGAGCGGTAATGATTATGACACGTATGATTATTGTATGAAGACAACTTGAAGAGATTTTGGCGAGTTGTTGTAATGGTTTTTCTCTAGGTAATGAGCAAATGTATTGCATATAATGCAAAGTGCATGATGAGTTACTAAGTTCGATGAAGCGGTGATCAAGGAGTGATCAAGGTTTTATTGATTGATGTGCAGAGATTGCTATGTAATCCAACAGTCATACTTGAAATGATTTGTTTGTAATCTCTATGAGAATTAGGTTTTTGTTGTGTTACCGACCTAATTGATTTGTTTATAAGATCAATGAAGTTGTTTAGTTTAACAAATTGGCAAAGAGTTAGCAAATATTAGTTGAGTGTGTGGTTGCCGAACCATATGATGTATCTGTAGTTTGAGTAAAGGCAGATAGGAGCATGAAATGGATCTGATCAAGCGAGTGTAGTGCTATCAGATAGATCAGCAAACTCTTGTTGTTTTCTAACAATTACAGTAGAATTGAAATCCCCTAACTGGGTAAGCTCTAACAAGCTTGGTGTTATTCAAATCTTCTAACAAGGTGATCCATTAGCTTGGATTTTCAAATCCTCTACCGAGGTTACTCCTTACAGGGTATTTCTTCTAACAAGGCATTGTAGTCAATCCCTTAACCAGGTGTTTCCTAAGAGGATCAATTCTTAATAGGACTTTTGTAAAAGCTTTAATAGGCTAGGCTCCTAACAGGGCAAACTTCAGAAGAGTTTAGATAGTTATCTTGTGAGTCTCATCTCACCGTGGTTTTTACCTATTTGGGTTTCCACGTCAAATACTATTTGTGTCAAGTGGTGAATGTTTTTGTGGTTATGTTTTTATGGTTGATTTACTTAACTACTTTGATAAGTTATGATAATCGGAAGAATTGATAAATGAAGAAGTTGTTTACTATTAATTTGTTGTAACAATCAACAGGTTTATCTTATGAGTTTTTATTTGACAATGGTATTACATTGATAGTTCTAAGTTTACCTTGAGAGATTGATTTTTGAGATTGGTGAAGTTTGTATCAATTTTTCTATATACTGATTCACCCCCTCCTCTCAGTAGTTGACTAGATACTTATTCTTTCATCATACAATCAATTGTTATCAGAGCTTATCAAGTCCTCTAAGGTCTTAGCCTAATAGATTGAGGTAAAGATCTTGCAGATCATGATGAAGAAGGAAGGTCCGAAGTTTAATAGAGAGAACTACATGATATGGAGTGAGTAATGAAAATTTATATCAAGAGTTTGGGAAGGCAGTATTGGGAACATGTCGACACTAAATATGTTGCACCTAGTGGGATGTTGACTGATGATCAGAATAAAGAGAAACAAGAAAATCGTGAAGCATTAGAGGCTATTATCAGTTCTTTGTCTGATGCAGAGTATTTAGATGTTCATGGTCTTGAGACTACATATGAGGTATGGAAAAAACTTAAAGAGATTTATAGTGGTGATGAACATGTTAAGATTGCTAAAGAAGAGAGTCTAAGAGGAAAATTTGATGACATGCGAATGGCTGAAGGTGAGAATATCCAGTAGTATGGTCAAAGGATAAAAGAGATAGTCGGTGAAATTAAGAGTGTAGGAGGTAAAGTGGAAGATTCCATAGTGATCAATAAGGTACTGAGAACCCTGCTACTGGTCTACACTATTCGAGTTGTAGCTATTCAAGAGCTGAAGTCCATTGACAAAACTAAGGTAACTCTTGACTCCATCATTGGCAAGCTTACTGCTTTTGAATTAAATGTTTATGATGGTAGTGTACAAAAATATGAGTCTGCATTTAGAGCTTACATTTCTAACCCATCTGTGAGAAAAAGTAGAGATGTCTGTCACAGTTATGAATCCAGATCCAGTAGAGAAGATGATTATGAAGACAATTTAGTTGAGCTTGAAGCATTGTTGGCCAAGCAGTTTCCTAGAGGTACATGTAAATATAGAGGTAAATTACCTTTGAAATGTTTTGCATGCAACAAGATTGGACACATTGCTGCTAACTGTCCTAATGGTGATAATGAGCACAAACAAGAGAAATTCAAGAAGTACAAGGGGGCGTGTGCACAAAGATGGTGATCAGAAAAGTGGACACCACCCAAAAAAACATGAAAAAAGAAGCAGCGCGTACGCGGTTTTAAAATTTGAAATTCTCGCATATGCGCTTAGGTTTGTTCTTCCCGAGCCTAGAGAAGATAACACGTACGCGCTGCTTTTAGAAAAATGAGCGCGTACGCGCTATGATTAGGAAAATGAGCGCATATGCGTTTCTCATAGGAAAATGAGTGCGTACGTGATACTCATAGGAAAATGAGCACGTACGTGATGCTCATAGGAAAATGAGCACATACGCGCTAATAATCCAAATAAAACCACGTACATGGTGCCTGGTAAAAAAAGTTTTAAAAAAAACTAGGTCTCATTTACTCGTGAATAGCGCATTTTTAACTTCAATTTTTCCCCATTTCCTCTCCTAAACTGTGAATGAGGTGCTAGATTTGTCCTCTAGGCTATGGATCAAGGTTAGTTTTTGTTTATTTTTGTCTTTCTTTCTGGTTTATGCAATTTGTTTTACATTTTGAATTTAATTTCATTAATTTTGATTAGGTTTTTTCATTTTTTGTTTCAAAAATGAGATTCTTCTAATCCAAAAAAAGAACAACCAAATGCACCTCTTGAAAACCCACAAGAACAACCAAATGCACCTCCTGAAAACACACAAGAACAACCCCCAATTCCTCCTTTTGACCGCACACCCGAAACATAGGAAGAATTAATTAATCAGTTAAGACAAAATACATCTAAAATCAATAGACTGGTCGTTAAATTGAAAACTTCTGAAATTGACCATCATCAATCCCTCGCCACTAGCCTAGAAACATTAGCTAGTGGTGCCATAGCTATTTCCATAGAAATTACCATATGGGGAAGCTTTAGGGATAGGTGTCGTCAATTCTATGCCAATGGGCTATCATATGATGGAGTAAAAAACAAAAATATTACTAAACGACAAATATGTGCCCTTTTTGTTGATCCCAAAACTGGTCAGTCATTACCTCTTAATGCAAAGAGGTTTCCCATACATTGGTGTACCAATGTGCAAATGAGGAATCTTTTTTGGCAGAGGTGGTGGATGGTCTTTGATGATCCACCTTGTAATAATTATGAGGTTCCATTATATTTTTTGAGGAAAAGATATTGTGAGTTTGTGCTCAATGTGCGGCCAAACTATTTTGACATGAGAGAGTTTCATGGTATAGGTGGTGGCTGTTAGGTCCCAGAGACAACTGAGAGGGGGGGTTGAATTAGTTGTTTAATAAATTCAAACCAAAAACCAATTAACCAACTTAATGCTTAATACCGGTAAACCAGTTAAGTATGCCGGTAGATAGTGTTAACAGTAAATTGCTATACCGGTAAAGATTAATGCATGAAACACAAACATAAAGTCATACACAACACATAACACCAATATTTGTATGTGGAAGCCCTGAAAGGGGAAAAACCATGGTGGGAAACCTTACCAACAATCAGATGATACTACTACAGATAGTAAGTGTACATAAATGGGGTCTGCACATGCAGAAAGGCCAACAACCTAGAGCTCACTACTCAATCACAAAATGGGAGTCACACTGACTACAGTTGGATGGTTAAATCCAATAAGAATGTACTGCACAAAATAGCATCTTCATATGCTGGATTTAGTGCCAGTGTAATGCTGATATGCTTATACAAAAACCTAGCTTCACCTTCAAATGATGTCTTCGTGTATACCTTTGCTTGATCTCGCATATACCTTCACTCAATTCTTTTTCTCATTCCACACTTGATCTTACAAATAAGATCTTACATTTATACCATACCCTAAGACCAATTTTAGTAGGTCAGCTCTACAAGATATTACAATAAAGTCATTTTACAAACAATATAATATCCGATGCAATAACCGATTAAACATGTCAGCTTAATGCATTTAAATCAATAATAAATCATCTCCATAGCGTGCCATGCTGATCTGGAAAAGATAAACCTGTCGGTGTAACCCTAGATAACCTGGACCTATTTGCCAGTAAAAGCAAATATGCAAATATGAATATACCAATGGTTAATTCTTCAAAAAAAAGTGTCCACATGATGTCTTCGACATTACCAAGTGTCTTCCATATCATTCCAGATACCGGTGAACTATATACTAGTAACTGTGCAATAGTTACTTGCTTGCCAGTGAATGTTGCTGGATCTCCAAAGTGCTTGTTTCCAGTAGGTGTTGACATTAATGACAAAACCATACCAAAATACCAACAATCTCCCCCTTTGGCATTGATGGCAACACAAGATGGAAAAACCATCAAAGTGCCAAAACAGAAATGCCAAATACCAAAAACCAACAATCTCCATTTCTCCCCCTTGGAGCAACATGTGTTTATCCAAAGATTTATTTTCAATACCAAACTCTCCTCAAAAGATAATGTGTTTTTCCATAGATATCTCTCCCCCTTTGACATCAAATGCCAAAGTTACAAAAATCCAGTTCATACAAAATACCAACTACTCCCCCTGAGAAGTAGCTTCCTCATCAAAGACCAGAATAAAGATTTGTTTTTTTAATTCTACCGATTGATGACAATCATCAACTGTCTAAGTCTCTACCAGTGGTGGTATGACTCCAAGTTGATCTTTGAGATATTCAAAAGTCTCCTTAGGCAAAGGTTTTGTGAAAATATCTGCAAGTTGTTCTTTAGTATTCACATAAACCAGTTTTATCTCCTTTTCTTCAAATTTTTCTCTTAGAAAATTCAGTTTGATAGAAACATGTTTAGTTTTAGAATTTAATACCATATTCTTGGATATATCAATTGCTGCAATGTTATCACAATATATAGTAATGGGTTCCTTGCATTTTACCTTTATGTCTTTCAACATTTGCTTAAGCCATAATACCTGTGTACAGTTAGTTGCTGCTGCAACATATTCTGATTCTGCTATTGATAAAGATGTACAACTTTGTTTCTTACTTAACCAAGAAACTAATCTCTTTCCAAGAAAGAATGCTCCTCTAGTGGTACTCTTTCTATCATCCACATCTCCTGCCCAATTTGCATCTGTGTATGCACATAGGTCAAAATTTTCATCTTTAGGATACCATAATCCAAGATTTGTTGTGCCTTGTAAGTACTAGAAAATCCTTTTCACTGTTGATTCATGATTTTCCCTAGGATTACTTTGAAATCTAGAAATAATACATACTGCATTCATAATATCAGGCTTGGTTTGTGTCAAATATAGTAAACCTCCTATCATAGATTTGTATCTAGTTGGGTTAATAGGTGTAGATTCATCCCTTTGAGATAATTTGTCATTTGTAGTCATCAGTGTGCTTATCGGTTTAGAGTTCTCCATCCCAAATTTCTTTAGCAATTCTTTCAAGTACTTGGATTGACTCAAAAATATACCTTTATCAGTTTGTGAAATTTGCAAACCTAAAAAGAATTTTATTTCTCCAATCATAGACATTTCAAATTCTTGCTGCATTTTAATAGAAAACTCCTTACATAATCCATCTTCTCCTCCAAAGATTATATCATCAACAAATACTTCAATAATCAAGATGTCATCATTAGTTATTTTGTAATATTTGTATTTCCTTTTGTAAAACCAATCTTTAAAAGATATTTATCCAACCTTGCATACCAATCTCTTGGGGCTTGTTTCAATCCATACAGAGCTTTTCTTAACCTGTGAATCATATCATTGTCATCTGTCAAGGAAAATTCATCAGGTTGTTCAATATATAATTCTTCTTCAATATCTCCATTCAAAAATGCATATTTAATATCCGTTTGATAAACTTTGTAGTCCTTGTGAGCTACAAAAGCCAAGAATAATCTAGCTACCTCAATTCTGGCTACCGTTGCAAAGGTTTCATTGTAATCAACTCCTTCTTTCTGAGAATATCCCTTACACACTAGTCTTGCTTTATTTCTGACAACCTTACCATCTTCATTAAGTTTGTTTCTAAATACCTATTGGGTTCCAATTACATTTTTTTCTTGAGGCCGGGGAACTAATGTCCAAGTATTATTTTTCTCAATTTGTCCTAATTCTTCTTTCATAGCTTTAATCCAAAATTTATCTTCACATGCCTCATTGATAGATGATGGTTCAATTTGAGAAATAAGACATACCTCTTCATTTGCCAATCTTCCTCTTGTCATAACTCCTTTAAATTTGTTTCCAATTATCTGATCTTTAGAATGATTCAATCTTACGTATCGGGGTGTCTTAGTTTGCTGTTGTTCTTCAATTATTGTGGAATCCTCTGATGATACCAGAGTAACTAGATCTTCATTCTGTACTGGTGGATTCAGTATAGGTTCATTTGTCGCAATTTATGTTGCCGGTTTAGAGTCTATATACCTTGAAGTTCCTCTGAATTGTTTATCAATCTTTACATTTGTACTCTCAACAATTTTCTACAATCTCTTATTAAAACATCTATATGCCTTGCTCTTAGATGAATAACCAAGAAATATTCCTTCGTCACTTCTAGGATCAAATTTGCCAATATACTCATCTCTTCTACTATAACATTTACTTCCAAAAATTCTGAAATACTTAAGAGTAGGAGTATTACCAAACCATAGTTCATGAGGGGTCTTACCAGTTTCACCTTTGATGTGAACTTTGTTGAATGTATAGACAGCAATGCTAATTGCCTCTCTCCAATACACATGTGGTAGATTTGCTTCTGATAACATACTTCTTGCTGCATCCAAGATAGTTTTGTTTTTCCTTTCAACAACTCCATTCTGCTGTGGTGTCCAAGGTGCTGATAACTGTCTTCTGATTCCATTCACTTCACAGAATGTATTAAAGTCCTTAGATGTGAATTCTCCTCCTTGATCTGATCTTAAACATTTAATTTTCTTACCAGTTTCATTTCCAACCATTGCTTTGAACAGTTTGAACTTCCCAAGTGCTTCTGATTTTTCTCTGAGAAAAGTAACCCAACACATTCTAGAATAATCATCAATAATTAGCATGAAATATCTATCACCTTGTAAGCTTCTAGTTCTAGCTGGACCACATAAATCAGTGTGAATTAAATCAAGAGCATTATTGGATTTTTCTGGAATACTTTTGAAACTAGCTCTAAATTGTTTTCCAAATTGACATTCCTTACAAATTGTATTATGAGGTTTCACAATTTTAGGTAGATCTCTAACTGCCTTAGAAGTACTGATTTTTACCATGCAATCAAAGTTTACATGACATAGTCTCTTATGCCATAACCAACTTTCATCTATATGTGCAATTAAGCATGCCTTTTCATTGTTATTCAAATGAAAGATATTGCCTCTAGTCTGATTACCGGTTGCAATTTCCAAACCAGTTCTATTCATGATTTTTCATTTTCCATTTTTAAATTGTAACTGCAATCCCTTCTCAACTAATTGACCAACACTTAAAAGATTATGCTTTAATCCTTCAACATAGTAGACATTGTCAGTGTTATGCTTACCATCAAGAGATATTGAACCCTTACCTTTGATTGAACAAGCTTTGTCATCTCCAAATCTTACTAAACCTCCATCGTATTCTTGAAAGTTTAAGAATTTACCTTTGTCTCCAGTCATGTGATGTGAGCATCCTGAGTCAATGATCCATTCATCCTTTGCTTCAACTTTAGCTGCTAGGGCTTGTTCTACCAATTGAGCAGGAGGTGTCGGTTGATCTTCTATTATAGCAACAAAAACCCATCCATTGTCTGCTGGATCCTCATCAGAATCATCAGTCACACCTTCATCAGCAATGTAACAAGATTTGTCTTTGTTCTTCTTAAATCTGTATCTCTGATATTCAAGATTAGGCTTGTATGTTCTTCTAGCTTCTTCTCTTAGTCTAGCATGTCTATCAGGGCATCTTGAAGCCATATGACCAATCTTATTGTAGTTAAAACATTTAAAGGGTGCTTTACCTTCATACTTACTTCCAATTGGACCTTTTGGCATTTTTCTTGCAAATAGTGCTTCAAGTTCTTCGAGCTCTTCATTCTCCTTTCTGGATTCTTCAAGTTCTCTTGCATAAAAGGCTCTCCAGTCTGATTTTTCAAATGATGGAACAAATGATGTTGATGCTTTAAAGGCCAAATCAGTTTTTATAGTAGCAACAGGACCAAATTCCTCAATTTCAAAGGCTGAAAGTTTTCCAATCAATGTATCCCTAGTTACTGATGTATTAAGCATTGTTCTCAACTCATTTATAGCAGTAACCTTCATTTTATATGCCAGTGGAAAACCTCTTAAGATTTTTGAAACAATTTCATCCTCACTCAGAGTTCCTCCACAACATTTAATACCCAAAACAATTTCATTTACTCTTTCCATAAAAGCAGAAATCCTTTCATCTTCTTCCATTTTCAGATGTTCATACTTGACTTGGAAGCTTTCAAGTTTTGCAATCTTGACTGTGGAATCTCCTTCATTTAGTGTTTCCAAATGATCCCAAATAGCTTTAGCAGTAGACTTGTCTGATAATCCCATGATTTGTTGATCTGATAATGCGCTCAAAGGTGCTTCTCTTGCTTTGCAATCATTCTCTTCATCTTTAGCTAAGGTAGTTGGAGCAGTCTGACCAACTACAGCAGCAGTATAACCATTCTTCGTAACTTCCCAGATGTCTTTACCAATGCAATTCAGATGTGTCTCCATTCTGATCTTCTATATCCCATAGTTGGTTCCAACAAGTTTAGGACTATCCTTCTTGAAGTAATTAGTAGACATTGGATCTCCTCAAGTTGTTAAACTTCTACAAAAGAGGACTAGGCTCTGATACCAATTGTTAGGTCCCAGAGACAACTGAGAGGGGGGGGGGTGAATTAGTTGTCTAATAAATTCAAACCAAAAACCAATTAACCAACTTAATACTTAATACTGGTAAACCAGTTAAGTATGTCGGTAGACAGTGTTAACAGTAAATTGCTATACTGGTAAAGATTAATGCATGAAACACAAACATAAAGTCATCCACAACACATAACACCAATATTTGTACATGGAAGCCTTGTAAGGGGAAAAACCATGGTGGGAAACTTTACCCACAATCAGATGATACTACTATAGATAGTAAGTGTACATAAATGGGGTTTGCACATGCAGAAAGACCAACAGCCTAGAGCTCACTGCTCAATCACAAAATGGGAGTCACACTAACTACAGTTGGATGGTTAAATCCAATAAGAATGTACTGCACAAAATAACATCTTCATATGCTGGATTCAGTACCGGTGTAATGCTGATATGCTTATACAAAAACCTAGCTTCACCTTCAAATGATGTCTTCGTGTATACCTCTGCTTGATCTCGCATATACCTTCACTCAATTCTTTTTCGCATTCCACACTTGATCTTACATTTATACCATACCCTAAGACCAATTTTAGTAGGTCGGCTCTACAAGATATTACAATAAAATCATTTTACAAACAATATAATATCCGATACAATAACTGATTAAACATGTTGGCTTAATGCATTTACATCGATAATAAATCATCTCCATAGCGTGCCATGCTGATCTAGAAAAGATAAACCTATCGGTGTAACCCTAGATAACTTGGACCTATTTGTCGATAAAAGAAAATATGCAAATATGAATATACCAATGATTAATTCTTCAAAACAAAGTGTCCACACGATGTCTTCGACATTATCAAGTGTCTTCCATATCATTCCAGATACCTATGAACATTATATCCTGCCGGTGAACTATATACCAGTAATTGTGCAATAGTTACTTGCTTGCTGGTGAATGTTGTTGGATCTCCAAAGTGCTTGTTTTCAGTAGCTATTGACATCAATGACAAAACCATACCAAAACACCAACAGTGGCTCTACCCAAGATAGACCTGGAGCCCGCAGGCGATTAGCCGTGGAGAGTCGCTGCCCCCTAGCACCCAAACCCAAGGTGCATCAGGTTGTCCCATTAGAGTTAAAAGAGTCGATGGAGCTATAGACTCTTCAGGCAGCTAGAGCATTGACTAGTGCCATCATCCAGCATGGGTCATCATTAGCACACCCTATTGTATTGGATGATGAGCCATTAGAGGGCGACAAAGAGCCCATCCAGCATATGTGTGTTAGTTGCTCGGGGATAGATGAAGTAGTCAGTGTAGATGGATCCTCATATCATATGTGCACGATTTGTGGTTGTAGATGTCAGGCTCACATGGTTGAGGATGTCATGCTGACAGATGAGTTGATGGACATGGTGTTTGCCCATGAGCCACAGACACAGGCGTGTTGATTTGAATTCATAACATTTTATTTATCAATCACTTTAAATTTGTAATTACATAAATGAATTTTCATTTATACATCAATTTAAATTGAGACAAATAATATGCATTTTAGGATGCAACAGCGGTATCCCATACACCTCCCCCAGTTACTATAGCTGCAACTTTGATGCCTGAGGTATAAATTTTGTAACATGTTAAAATAGAATAGTACACTTTGAATTCAAAAAAATACAAGATATACTAACTATCTTTAATGCTTGGTCCAATTTATGGTTTGTAGGTGTTGACAAGGGACAAAATGTCCCAGATTGATGACATTATGCTCTCAATGATTGATTTTGGCCTACAAGGCTATACGGTATCATATTTTGTACAACTCTTTTTATGTATTGTTTTGATGGAATATGCAAGTCATTTCATTTTAGATTTTTAAAATAAAGTTTAATTTATTATCTGTACTAATATCTCATGTTAATTTTGTTTTTTTAGGGTACCCCCTCTGCGTCTAGGGCTTGTCCTAAGAAAAAGAATTCCTCGAAGATGCCAAAATGTGGGAAGAAGGTAATTGAACACATTTTTAGTTGTACAATTGTTTGAAAATGTTGAAATCAAGTGTTAGTTGGGGTTTGTAGATTGATTAGTGTTTTTTGTCTATTTTACATGTACAATGGCCATTGAGCTTTGTGGATTTGTTGAATGCACCTGATTCGCTCACGGATCAAGAGAGGGCGGAGGTATGTATCTCTACTTTATTTTCTTGATTTCATGATTATATGCACATGTACATGTGAACTTGTGATATATTATAATCTTATATTTTTTTCATACAGGAAATATCCATACCTATTTCATTAATGGCGAACCCTCCTCCTTGCACTAGAGAAGCATCTCAGGATCCAGTACACTTCTATTTGATATGTAAAATTAATTGTTTTTAACCTTCAATACTTATAATTATATTAATTGTATTTAATCTTTGAACATTTTTTGTATAGGTAATAGAGACAGTTTCTACATCGATGGTGAGCCATCCTCAATCCATTGGAGAAGCATCTTAGGCACAGGTACATCATTGTTCTCTATATTATAGCTTTTAAGCATTTTTGATATATTTATGTTAGTACATTGTATTAATTGTACATTTAATCTACAATAGACCCCTTCGCGGTACGGCCATAACATGGATCCATTTAAGTATGTCTTCAAGAAAACTCCTAAGAGTGACAAGGAGAGGAGAGCGAAGACATTAGCTCCTAGATCAGCCAATGAGGTAATCTACATTTCAATTGCAAAGGAATTAAAGTTAAATTCATAGTTATGTTGTTAATTGTGAACTATTTTCTACAAAAGAATTCTAACTTGGCTTTTGAATTGTGGTTTTGTAGCCATCTACAGAGACGCGTACTGCATCGAAGAGGCTTGATTTTGATGATCCACCACAAGTTTAGAATTATATAGTGTTAGTTTTGGTCATAGAATGACCAATACATGTAGATATATTCTACATTTTTATTGTATATCAATTTGGACATGGCATATGCCACATTTTTGTAATACTTGTATTGACTTGGTAGACATGCCTTTTATATATATATATATATAAATATCGATATTCGATCCAATAAATGTGTAATGAGTTCATTATTTTGTATTCATTGTATTTTGTGGTTGTCCTTTTATAAATTTAAATGAATATTTGTATATGTAATCAACAATATGAATATAAACAACAAAAATATATGATATAAAACATTGCAATCGTGGAATATGATTTGATAAAATTTCTAAAATGTTGAATTAACCCTACAAAACTCCTTGTATTCAGTTCATTATTATGTAGTTGCTATATTTGGTGGCTGCCCTTTTATAAATTTAAATGAATATTTGCATATGTAATCAACAATATGAATATAAACAACAAAAATCAACAATATGAATATAAACAACAATGTGTTTGGTGCAAGAGAACCCTCACGCTCACAATGGTCAAATTTTGTTCATCATGTGCACAAACCGACGTCACAAGAACATTTGGGTGGGTAGATTTATGCTAGGCATGCCCCTGTCGTGCATCCCAAAGCGCTAGAACATCGAGAGTCATAGCGTACTGGTGCGATCTCTCAATTGCCCTGAGTCCAAAAAATTGTCAAAATTTGATGGACTGTTTCTTCAAATCCAAGACACATATGGTCAATCAGTTTGATCACGTGGGGTTGCATGAGGCTCCTCTATAATGACCTATCTCAGTTTTTGACAACTCAGAATCATTTTCAATTATTAGCATTTTTTTGCCTACTCCAAAAATCGTCAGTTGTATGCAATGCAAAGTTGCAAGATTGGCTAGAATTGATTCGGTTCGTCATGTACACAAACTGACATCGTGAGTGCATATGGGTGGGTATTTTTATGCTAGGCATGCCCCTTTCATGCATCTCAAAGCGCCAGAACGTCGAGTCATACCGTACTGGTGTGATCTCTCAAGTGCCCTGAGTCCAAAAAATTGTCAAAATTTGATGGACTGTTTCTTCAAATCTAGGACACATATGGTCGATCCATTTGATCCCATGGGGTTGTGTGAGGCTCCTCTATAATAGCCTATCTCGGTTTTTGATGAGTCGGAGCCATTTTTAATTGGTATCATTTTTTTGCCTGCTCCAAAAACCGTCAGTTGCATGCAATGGAAAGTTGCAAGATTGGCTAGAATTGATTCGGTTCATTGTGTGCACAAAACAATGTCACAAGTGCATCCACATGGGCAGTTTACGCTAGGCATGCCCCTATCATGCATCCCAAAGTGCCGGAACATCGAGAGTCATACCATAGGTGCGATCTCTCAAGTGCCCTGAGTCCAAAAAATTGTCAAAATTTGATGGACCGTTTCTTCAAATCCAAGACACATATGGTCGATCCATTTAAAAATGTGGGGTCACGTGAGGCTCCTCTATAATGGCCTACCTTGGTTTTTGATGAGTCAGAGCCATTTTCAATTGGTAGCATTTTTTTGCCTGCTACAAAAATCGTCAGTTGTATGCAATACAAAGTTGCAAGATTGGCTAGAATTGATTTGGTTCGTTGTGTGCACAAACCAACATCATGAGCATGTTTGGGTAGGCATGTTTACGCTAGGCATGCCCTTTCATGCATCCCAAAGCGCTAGAACATCGAGAGTCATACTATACCAGTGTGATCTCTCAAGTGCCCTAAGTCCAAAAAATTGTCAAAATTTGACGGACTGTTTCTTCAAATCCAGGACACATATGGTCGATCCATTTGAACCCATGGGGTCATGTGAGGCTCCTCTACAATGGTCTATCTTGATTTTTGACAACTCGGAGCCATTTTCAATTATTAGCATTCTTCGCCTGCTCCAAAAACCGTCAGTTGCATGCAATGCAAAGTTGCAAGATTGGCTAGAATTGATTTGATTCATCATGTGCACAAACCAACATCGCGAGTGTGTCTGGATGGGCAGGTTTACACTAGGCATGCCCCTGTCATGCATCCCAAAGCATCGGAACATCTAGAGTCATACTATACCGGTGCGATCTCTTAAGTGCCCTGAGTCGAAAAAATTGTCAAAATTTGACGGATTGTTTCTTCAAATCCAGGACACATATGGTTGATCCGTTTGATCTCATGGGGTCATGTGAGGCTCCTCTACAATGGCCTATCTCGATTTACGATGAATTGGAGCCATTTTCAATTATTAGCATTTTTCGCCTGCTCCAAAAACTGTCAGTTGCATGTAATGAAAAGTTGCAAGATTGGCTAGAATTGATTTGGTTCGTCGTTTGCACAAATCGACCTCGTGAGCATGTCTAGGTGGGTAGGTTTACGCTAGGTATGCCTCTATCATGCATCCCAAAGCACCAAAACGTCGAGATTCATACCGTACTGGTGTGATCTTTCAAGTGCCCTAAGTCCAAAAAATTGTCAAAACTTGACGGATAGTTTCTTCCAATCTAGGACACATATGGTCAATCCTTTTGAACCCATGGGGTCATGTGAGGCTCCTCTACAATGTCCTCTCTCTATTTTTGATGACTCAGAGCCATTTTTGATTGGTAGCATTTTTTCGCCTGCTACAAAAGTCGTCAGTTGCATGCAATGCAAAGTTGCAGGATTGACTAGAATTGATTCGGTTCGTCTTGTGCACAAACCGATGTCACGAGCGCGTTCGGGTGGGTAGTTTTACGATAGGCATGCCCCTATCGTGTATCCCAAAGCACCAAAACATCGTGTGTCATATCCTACTCATGCAATGTAGAAGTTGCTTGACAACTTTTTTGACAATTTTTTTGACAACAATGACAATTTCTGCTCAAATTGTATCTAGTCTCAATCTATGACCCCTATGACCCGATAATGACTCAAATAATTCTCCATGATTATATAAGAATCAAGAATTCTCATGATTGACCAGGGACACATAACATATACTCAAAACATAGTCACAAAACATTGTCACATATTGTTCAAAAATTTGCCTCTAAATATGGTCAAATTGGCTCTTGGCTATTTGATTATACAAAAAAATGTCTTACAAATCATCTCATGGGCTTTTATACAAAATTTGGAATTACAATATGTGTGATTCAACTCATCGCCATTTTAATATACAAATCATCTCATGGGCTTTTATACAAAATTTGGCATTACAATATGTGCGATTCAGCTCATTGCCATTTTAATATACAAAATTTGGCATGTACATATGTACAAATCAGCTCATTGCCATTTAAATATACAAAATTATGCACCTAAACTTGTAAAAATCAGCTAATGGGCATTTATATATACAAAAAAAGAATCTAGAACAATTCGTCGATGATTTATACAAAATTCTCAAAATCATTCTACTCTGGACCATAGAATCAATCAAGTGAGCCTTCAGGATCGGCTCTAACCCGTATTGTGTCAAGTATTGCCTCGTGGTCAGATTTATGAACTTTCCATAAAATCTTGTTATGAAGTCTACCACGATACTTCATCAAATGAATATTTGTTGCAACAACAAGGTTAGAGAAATGAAGAATATGTCTATGTGTTTCAAAGTCTTCGGACAACCAAACATCAAAATTCTTGATAGGGTATCTCTGAATCCATGTTCCTATCATGAAAACAGACCCTATTGGGTACTCAATACCCTCTCCGTCAATGATTATGGTTGTCAATTTTCTTTTAGGCTCAACACAACGACACATATAGTAATTTGTTCCATCTTCATTGTTCTCTTTTGCAGCAACTGCATACACATGACCTGCATTTTATAAAGTGTTAATTAATACCAAAAATAAAGTATGATGTACAACAAAATGAACCAAAAAGAATACTTGCAAAAAAATTAACTCAAAAAATCACCTGAATCCACTAGGTTAGATATATGGTCAAAATCCACTGATGTTTCCATCTAGCTTAATTGTAGTGCTTTGGGAATTTGATATGAATCAATGAGAACCAATGGTCTACAAGACCATTTACCAACCCACTCTTGTGATTCACATTCTTCCCACAAACAATACATGCACGAAGAGAAAAAACATACCATCTGTCTCATATAAATTACCAGTGAACTTGAATTTGAACTCATAAATGAGTGCATGTCACTCGATCCTGCAACTGTACAACAATCTAGATAGTTTTCAATGTTAGATTCAGTGATCAACCAAAAATATCTATGAACCATTGACGTACCTGGATTACCTGGACCCATCATAGACTTACACCATCGCACAATTGTTTCTGCATCTACCAACTCAGCACCACCTTCGTACTTCAATTCTTCCCTAGCTAGGGCTCTTTTCACACATGCTCTTGCACCATCGTGCTCTCCCTTACCATCTCCAACCTCAGTGAAATTCCAAAAATTTTGTACACCGCTTGTCATATGCATCCTTGAAAACCAATAAAACATCCTTGCATTCTTGAATTGTGCGGTGCAATTATCTGACCATGTTAAGTGTCGATTGTAATGTATGTTTCTTTCCCTTAAACTATCATAGAAAACTTTAAAGCATCCTTGTACAAACTCCGATGAATGAGTACGATCATCACTTATGTAGAAGTGATACTCTCTTACAACCTTTCTATCTTCCTTTGTGCTATCATCTGCATGCATGAATGCTATGTGTACAAAAATAGAAACTTGTGTAGAGTGATAATACGTGGATTGCACTTCATTTTGTGGTTGTAGTGTATAATTTTCAGCGAAATAAACTATAGAGACAATGGTGCCAAGAGGAAATGTGTCCTTACATAACTTGAATTGTTCATCTAACCATTGAGCTCTATGTGTATGCATTATGTACTCATAAACTAGTTTCTCT